>NC_087288.1:6356792-6539292 GCF_015220805.1 Pogoniulus pusillus | reverse complement strand
CTATGCAGTTCTCAGATCATCAAGCATCTACTCATAACAAAGCCAGTCATTCTTGTATCCATTGTACTGTTACCTGACGCAGATTCCTGGTTACTTTCACATCATGCCAGGCATTGTCATTGAATTTCCCATTCACGGGTTCCACCAGTGCTTCAAAGGCCCCCGAGCCCAAATTAATGACCAAGGAGACGGCTCCATTTTTCAGTGCAAGATTGACATAATCAGCCGATTTTCCTGTGTGAAGCATCAGTCCGTTCCTCTGAAGCGTTTTAAAGGACAGAGTTATTTCGTCACTGCTACTTTGTATGGGATTCTGAGACAGATCGTAGCAGAAGTATTCTGATCCTTTGAATGTTGCAATATATTCTTCTTTTCCTGGCAAATAAAAGGAGAGAATGACAAATAAGTCACTTGAACGTCATAAAAGGCAACACACATTTTTTTCCCTAGCAAATTCAACAGTATCACTGTAAGCATTGCATGAGAAAGGATTTTTTCTGTAGATTCAAAGAATGGTTTGCATTAGAAGGGACCTTAAAGATCATCTAGTTCCATTTTCACTGTCATGGCTCACTAGAGCAGGTTCCTGAAGGTCTCATCACACCCGGCCTTGAACACCCCCAGGGGTGGGTCATCCATGACCTCCCTGGGCAACATGTTCTGGTGTCTCACCATGCTCACTGCAAAGAATTTCTTCCTCATCTCCAGTCTAAATTAACCCTCCTTAAGCTTTAACCCACTGCCTCTCATCACTAGAAGCCCTTGTAAAGAGGCCCTTCCAAGGGACCACTTGTGACACCCTGCAAGCAGGTTATATGTTAATGCTGGTGCTAAATATGTTCAGGGCTTCTCTTTAAATAGTAGGGTGTAATAAATTCAGATACTACCATAAAGTAACTTCAGAAAGGACTTCCCCACAGTGCATTTATGCTTAATCTTATTTTGTAAGAAGAACATTAAAAATTATTAGTCTGTACTTTGGTCTTCAGAAAAGACCTTTCAAGTCATGAAGTCCAAACATTAAATATATAATGGGAGTTAGATACCATTACAGTTTGCTACATCCTAACCAGATATGCTACACCTCAACCTTGGGCTATACTGTCTGGACAGCTGGTGCCTTCATGAGCAAACCCAAACACTTTTCTGGGGAAAAACTGCTAAGCTAGTCAGGCTTATCAGTACCAGAAGTTGTATGGTGAGAAAAACTCCACATAATTGCTGTCTTATGCTTCCAGCTTCAAAAGAGCATGAGTACTGAGAAAGTCACTTATTTTTGTAACATGCATTCCATTCTGGTCAAAACTTAACATTCTCAGATGTGTTCTGAGTAGTGCTTGCTAGACAGAGAAAAGCAGTTAAACCTAAGAATAGTATGCTATCACCAGGTTGCTTTTGACACACACTTAGGCAACTTCTACCCGTTGTTGAGCTTGACTGAGATATGAGATAGATTCCATGATCGTGGTAAAAAATTAGCCTACTTAAGCTATCAAAAGTATTTCTTTACCTTTGATGTTATCCAGAGACTCACAGAATGGTTTGGGTTGGGAGGGACCTTAAGTATCATCTAGTTCCAACCCCTCTGCCATGGGCAGGGACAATTCCACTAGACCAGGTTGCTTGAGGCATTATGCCATCTGGCCCTCAACACCTCCAGGGAAAGAATCATAGAATGGTTTAGGTTGGAAGGGACCTCCAAGATCACATAGTTCCAACCGCCCGCTATAACCAGGGACACCTTCCATTAGAACAGGTTTCCTCAGGCTTCATCCAACTGAGCCTTGAACACTTCCAGGGAGGGAGCATCCATAACCTTCCTGGGCAACAAGTGCCAGTGTCTCACCACCCTCACTGGAAAGAATTTCTTCCTCATCTCCAGTCTAAAATCTGCCTTCCTCCATCTTCATTTCACTCCCACCCATCCTGACTCTCAGATTCTCCATTAAAGCTGCTCTAAATGTTGACCTTTCATATAATATCCCCTCAGGATGACTGAGATATTCACAAGTTTCATCTGTTTCCATCCCAAACTCTCTTTTTTAAAACCTGCAGAAAACCATATTTTTGCTCTTGATCACTCTAACAAAACACACTGATGACCCTTCTGGATTTTAACACTATTTCTTCACTGTTATTTACTCAGTGTAGTTACTTTCTGCTCACCTTTAAGTTGATAGCATTAAACCAATCAGTACATTCAATAACTTACCAACACAAACTCCCTTTTTAGTCACTAATGATATAATTATTCAGTTGTCCCCTCTCCAGCGCTCCTGTAAGCCCACTTTCAGATACTGGAAGGCTACTACAAGGTCTCCTTAAAGCCTTCTCCAGATAGAAGAGAGGTGGTGTTCTCAATAGAGAAGCAAGAAGACACCTATTTGTCCTGCTTATATCTCTCCTTACTCTATCAAGAACAGCAGGTCAAGGGACACAGAAGCTTGCATTAAAGGACTTGTACCCACCCTCCACATCTCCAAGCTCCCAAACCAGTCTTGCATGCACAACAACACTACACAGATAGCAACATGTCCTGCCCTTAACATACCTCAGCAAAGAAGGAAAAACTTGGTTCTTTCTGCCTAAAGAACCTACAGACAATGACTTTTGTGGGGTTTCACGTGCACTAAGCAGCAAGCTGCACCAATACCATGAATCTCATTTAATGAATATTTAATAAAAGCAGAAAATGCTTGACAGCAAATTTATCTGGTATGGATGCTAACTCCAAAGGCAATAATAAACCCAGCACGAATAACTGCAACAGTCAGATGATACAACTCAAATGCTGCAACTCACTTATGTGTATTATTTTTGTCCCATGCATTAAATGACTGTAACAAAAAAAAAAAAGGCAAGCTGAAAGACATAAATGAATCAATGTGTAAAATATTTATGTCTACATATTATGCACTATAAGCCACTTCTGCAAATCCAGATCATTCAGACAAATGGGAATATAAATGGATACCAGGCATAGATTTTCCTTCGGAGTTATGTCCTGGAAGGCTAATAGGCCTATTAGATGTCCTGACTTGCCCCATCCTTCAGCTGATGGGGGAAGCAGAGGCAGGAGGAAAACAAACTGTGATACTGTGAAAGGCTTGGGCCATTATGTCCCGTCCTAAAGTGATACACAGGTACCCACAGGTGTTTAGGTACTTGTTGGTGTCTTGCCCAAATAAAGGTAAGCCAGCCCTGGTTTCACCTAATATAGTCAGTTTTGTGAATGCCATTCTGGTTGGTGAATCTCCGTGGCCAAAAGAACCATTACCCTCAGGCAAATATCAATTGAGCTAAGTTGCAAGCAGTTGTGCTGCTTCTGCGTTGCTGCCTCTCTCTCACAGAGCTGCCTCTGCCTCACTGCTTCTGACAACATGTTGTGCTCTGCCTCATGCTTCAGATCAGCTTAGCCCTAACATTTTGTGCTTGAACTACCTGGAAACTTAAGTGCCTCAAGTTTCCCAAGAGAAAGCATTGTAGTGCCTCATGATGTGGCAACAAGTGTCACCGACATGATGCTCTCTGTGCATCTGCAAGAGTCTGTCTAGGGTGGGGCAGTTGGAACTAGGTAATCTTTAAGGTCCCTTCCAACCCAAATCATTATATGAAGCAGCCACAGCTCTACCACTAGATGGTTTCAGTACCGGTGAGTAAAAACATAGAGAAGCCAAGAACAGGAAGACCAGATTACAAGTCTTTGCTTGGTTCTGCCACTGGAAAAGAGTCATTGCCAGTAAACACACAGCAGGAGCTGCACACAAGTCCAAGTCTCCCACCAGTTAGCCATGGGACAAAGAAGCCATGAAGCAATATTGGTGAGTACCCCCACAGCAACTCTCTAGTCAAGCAGATGCACTACTGACCTCTTGATACAGGAGCTGTAACATTCATGCTTTATAGAAAACACATTTTTTCATCTCTTGTTACATTTCATACCACAGCTTTCCCTGACCTTAAAAGTGATTTTAAGATAATCTATACTGTTGTTAGTTTGTTGGCTTTGTTTGGTTTGGTGGGTTTTTTGTTTTTTGTTTTTTTTTTTCTTTCAAATTACAACTTAATGACACTTAAGAGAAGCTATTAAAAATGCATGGCAGTCATTCCAGCCAGTATAAGTGTTGCACTTCATTTAATGATTAAAATGTAATTACCTGCATAAAAAGCCACAAGATAATATGAATACCAATAGCTGACTTGAACATGCTTTTATTCTGAAATTTGAGTACTGTAAATAACTTTCTATTACTACAATTACAATCCTAAGTATGAGGATATGCAGGAATCATAGAATCGTTAAGGTTGAAATAGACTCCCAAGATCAAGTCTGACCATAATCCCACTACCATGATCACTAAACTCTATCCTGAAGTGCCACATCTGCAGCTTCTTGAATGCATCCAGGGATGGTGACTCCACCACCTCGCTGGGCAGACTATTCCAATCATTGACCACTCTTGCAGACAGTATTTTTTCTTCATAACTTAAACCTTCCCTGGTGCAACTTGAGGCAATTTCCTCTCATCCTACCACTGGTTACTTAAGAGACCAACACCAGCCTTACTTCAACCTCTTTTCAGAGAGTTGTAGAGAGTAATGGGGTCTCCCCTCACCCTCCCCTTCTCCAGACTAAACAACTCCAGGTCCCTCAGCCGCTCCTCACCAGCCCTGTTCTCCAGACCCTTGACCAGCTTCATTGCTCTTCTCTGAACATGCACCAGCATCTCAATGTCTGTCCGACAGTGAAGGCCCCAAAACTGAACCCAGGGCTCAAGTAGCCTTATCAGTGCCAAGTACTTTCTGCTGCCTGAATCCAGCAGATAAGGAAAACCAGTACAGTTTTGAGCAAACTGAAATGCAAACTAAAATGCTATCTGAGTTGAAAAACTTAGTGTAAGAGATACAAAGTCATGTTGCAGGAGCAAAGAGAAACTTGAAATAGCTTTTTCAGCCTCTGTTTTACTTCACCCACAGTCACAAAATCAGCTGCCAATTACAAATATGAATTTCTGCAGCGAAGCCTCTGATCCCTCCTCACCATCTCAGACTAGAATTAAATGATGATCATTGCTACTTGTGATAAATGACTTGGAGTGAACACTATATCAGTGATAAATGATTCCACTGCACTAAACAGCAGTTGTGATTCACTTCTAAAATGGCTAGGACCATACAATTTCCTCATTAATTTTCTCTTCCTTTTATTTTAATCATGCAGAATCTGCACTTCAAAAGCAAACTTGCAATTGGAGAAGGAGAGTAAAGGCAGCAGGAGTTTCTAGGAATGATGCCATCTTAGGGTACATTACATAGACTGCTAGAAGGTGAAAAATCAATGGATAGGGTTTTTTTTTCTCCTATGAACAGCCACAACACTAAAAAGTAGATTAGAAAGCCTTGGAGTTTATGCTAAGGTGATAACATGTTCCAAATTGCTACTCCAAATGCCAAAGTTTGACATCAGAATGTTGAAAGCACTCTTGTTCATTTAAGAGCCGGCTGCAAAATGTCCAATATACATAACACTGAGGTAGCCACAGAAGAAACAAACTCCTTTTACTCACAGAATCAATCAGATTGGAAAAGAGATCAAGTCCAACCTATCACCTAACATCTTCTAATCAACAAACCAAGGCACTAAATGCCTCATCCACTCTTTTTAAACACCTCCAGGGCCGGTGACTCCACCACCTTCCTAGGTAGCCCATTCCAATGCCAATCACTCTTTCCATTAAAAACTTCCTCCTAACATCCAGCCTAAACCTGCCCCGGCACAGCTTGAGACTCTGTCCCCTTGTTCTGTTGCTGCTTGCCTGGCAGAAGAGGCCAACCCCACCTGGCTACAGCCTCCCTTCAGGTAGTTGCAGACAGCAATGAGCTCTGCCCTGAGCCTCCTCTTCTCCAGGCTGCACACCCCCAGCTCCCTCAGCCTCTCCTCACAGGGCTGTGCTCCAGGCCCCTCACAGCTTTGTTGCCTTTCTCTGGACACGTTCAAGCACCTTAGCATCTTTCTTAAACTGAGGGGCCCAGAACAGGACACAGCACTCAAGATGTGGCCTAATCAGTATTTAGTACAGGGGCCAAAGGACTTCCCTGGTCCCACTGGCCACGCTATTCCCAGTACAAGCCAGGATGCTGTTGGCCTTCTTGGCCACCTGGACATGCTACTGGCTCATGTTCAGTCACCTGTCCACCAGTAATCAACATGACTCTTGCCTTAGATAGAGTCACAGAGCATGAGAGATTGGAAGGGACATCAGGCCCAATTTCCCGCCAAAATAGGACCACCGAGGGCAGTCCTGTGGCGGCTTTAGAGTTAACACTCCAGTTTCAAGTGAAATTTCAGATCAAGAACTGCACTGGATAGAGAAGAACAACAATAGATAAATCTATATCATGTCATTTGTTTGTTGGACAAGAAATGAGTATAAATGAGAAATGAGTATAAAATAACTCCATAAAACCCAATGGAGTATATATCATTTGTTGTGCTCACTGTTTCTCACTCTCTGCTTCCTGCCTCCTCTTCTTCACGTCCCCTGTGCTGACTGATCTGGCCACACAAACCTTGGCAGAGCAGCTGGCAGTTGAGGCCTGAGTTTTCTCTCTGGAGGGGAGGTGGTGGTGGCAGTTAGTCCCTTCTGGGCTTTGTCCAAGGGTGGATTTCTGAACTACTTCTAAGTTGTAACTATAGAAAACTGTGTTTTGTACACATGCATTGTATTATGTGCCTTCAGGTTTTAGCTTGCTGTAGATTTAGCTTTATCTTACTGCCAAGTAAGCTTTACCTTACCTTATAGCTTTATCTTACTTCCAAGCCTTCGGAGCTAGCCTGGTGATTTTGGGCGGCAATTTTAACCCCACCACAGGTAGTCTGCGCAGGAATACACTGAGGCAGGTTTCGAAAGCCACAGCATCATAAAATGGTTAGGTTGAAAGGGATCTCAGAGATCATCCCGTTCCAACTCCCCACCATGGGCAGGGACACCTCCTACTAGAGCAGGTCGCTCAAGGCCTCATCCAACCTGGCCTTGAACGCCTCCAGGGAGAGAGCATCCACTGCCTCCCCAGACAGCCTCTGACAGTGTCTCACCACCCTCACTGCAAAGAACTTCTTCCTAACATTGATTTGAGTCTCCCCTCTGCCAGTTTAAACACATAACTCCTCCTCATCCTGTCAGTACAAGGCCTTGTCAGTAGTCCCTCCGCAGCCTTCCTGTAGGCCCCTTCAGCTACCGGAAGGCCGCTACAAGGTCTCCTCAAGGCCTCCTCTTCTGCAGGCTGCAGAGCCCCAACTCTCCCAGCCTGTCCTCACAGCAGAGCTGCTGCAGCCCTCTGAGCACCTTCACAGCCTCCTCGGGACTTGCTCCAACAGTTCCATGTCCTTCTTGTGCTGGGGGCTCCAGAACTACCCAGTCTCAGGGAGGGACTGCGGGTAGGTGTCGGGAAACCAGGTCAGCAGCCCATGGACAGGCGACGCAGGCTTCCGCTCCTCTGCCCCGGCACCAATTACGCTGAGCGCCTGCCCAAGTGCTTTTCCAGGCCTCAAAACAGCCACTGGAACCTCAACGTTTCCCAAAGACAGAGCTTTAGCCAAAAGTGCTCACAGCCTAGCACTACAGCCACGGAAGAAGGCTCAGCTTTCTTCCAGGTCTCTTTCAGGCATAGGAAGACTGCCTCAGTTCTCCAGGCGGAACAACCCAGCTCTCTCAGCCTGTCTCCATAGGGGAGATTCTCCAGGCCTCAGACCCTCTTCTGGCCCTTCTTTGGACCCTTTCTAGCAGGGCCACATCTCACTTGTGTCAGGGCCCCCTAGCTGGATACAGCACTACAGCAGAGGTCTCCGCAGAGCACTTGTGGATGCCCTCTCCTGGAGCTATCCCAGACCAGGTCAAATGACCTCAGATATCATCTAGTTGCAAGCCCCTGCCATGGGCAGGCACACCTTCCACTAGAGCAGGTTGCTCAAGGCCTCATTCAACCTGGCTTTGAACACCTCCAGGGAAAGGGCATCCGTGACCTCCCTGGGCAACCTGCTTCAGTGTCTCATCACTTTCACTGGAAAAAAATTCTTCCTAATCGCCAGTCTCCACCTGCCCTCTTCCAGCTCAGACATTTCCCTTTGTCCTGTCACCACAAGCCCTTGTCAGAAATCTTTCCCCAGCTGTACTAGTTTGAGCCGAGCTGGGATACTTCAGTGAGACGAATTAGATTATAGAATCCAACCAAACCAATATTCATCCAACAAGACAATGTTCATTGCTGCCAATTCAGTAGTGTCTCCAGCAGGTGGCACACTACTCGGGGCTTTATCTTTGGTTCATCTGTGACAAGGTCACCTTCTGCAGCAGATGACATCAGAAGCCTCTTCAACCTCAGTACTGCTGAGGGGCCTGGAGCACAGCTCTGTGAGGAGAGGCTGAAGGAGCTGGGGGTGTGCAGCCTGCAGAAGAGGAGGCTCAGGGCAGAGCTCATAGCTGTCTACAACTACCTGAAGGGAGGCTGTAGCCAGGTGGATTTGGTCTCTTGTCCCATGCAACATCCAACAGAACAAGGTGACACAACGTCAAGTTGTACCAGAGGAAGTCTAGGCTGGATGTTAGGAGGAAGTTGTTGGCAGAGAGAGTGATTGGCATTGGAATGGGCTACCCAGGGAGATGGTGGAGTCGCTGCCCCTGGAGGTGTTCAAAAAAAGCCTGTCTGGGGCACTTAGTGCCATGGTCTAGTTGGTTGGACTGGATGAGCTTGGAGATCTATTTCAGCCTGGTTGATTTTATGACTCCTCCCTAGAGGTGGTTCAAGGCCAGGCTGGGTCAGGCCTGGAGCAACCTGCTTTAATGAGAGCTGTCCCTGCTCATAGTAAGGGGGCTGGAACTAGGTAGCCTTTAAAGGTCCCTTTCAACCCCAGTCATGCTATGATCTTTCACTGTTTAAGTCTGTTTGTGCAGCTTCAAGCAGAGCTGAAGAGCTGCCTACACCAGCTCTGCAGAATAAGAAAAACAGAGACCTTTTCACCACTCATTGTGTTGATTGTGTATTTTTTTCATGTCAAGTGGATGTCTATCACAGCAAATGGCCCATTAATTGACTACATCTACTCATCACTGTAATACCTACAATATATTTCACAAGGAAGAAAACACTACTGTTAAAAATTCTGCTGAAATTCAGGAATTTAACCTGAATGTCCAAAGGAGTTTCCAGAGAAGCTGAATATTGACCCATTTCTGGTAATGTAATAATCACCATCTGGATATTTTCCCCTGGCGAGTAAACAGTCCAAGGACAAAATAACTGTGACTGTTCTTTGGCTTTACTTGACCCATGGAATCATCCATCTATTGTCTCCAGTTTTTAAAAATGGGGTATTCTTCTACTTAAGAGGAGGCTGGAACAAGGTGGGAATCAGTCTTCCCTCCCTAATTACAAGTAGTAAGAGAAGAGAAAATTCACAGATCCAATTGCATAGAGAGGGACGCTCAAAGGTCATCATGTCAAACCCCACGGCACTCACCAGGGACACCCCCAACTACAGCAGGCTGCCCAGAGACACAGCAAGGATGATCTCGAGTGTCTCCAGGGACATGACCTCAACTGCATCCCCAGGCAGCCTGTTCCTGTATTTCACCACTCTCATTGTCCTGATGTCCAACCTAAATCTCCCCTGCTCTACTTGCAAACCATTGCCCATCATCCTGTCACCACAGGCCCCTCTAAACAGTCCCTCCCCAGTCTTCCTGTAGGTCCCCCCTTCAGATACTGAAATGCAGTTCTAAGGTCTCCCTGAAACCTTCCTCTTCTCCAGGCTGAACAAGTTGAGCTCTCTGTCTTCACAGGAGAGGTGCTCCAGCCCTCTGTCTATTTTTGTGGCCCTTCACTTCAGCAGGTCCATGTCTCCCTTGTGTCAGGTGCCTCATAGGAAATCACAGAATCAACCCGGTTGGAAGAGACCTCCAAGATCATCCAATCCAACCTACCACCTGGCCCTATCCAATCAATTAGACCATGTTACTAAGTGCCCCAACCACTCTTTTCTTGAAATGGCCTCAAGTTGCACCAGGGGAGATTTAGGTTGGTAATTAGAAGAAACTTCGTCTCTGAAAAGGTTCTCAAAGACTCAAACAGGCTCCCCAAGGAGGTAGTTGACTCCTCTTTTCTGGAGATGTTTCAAAAAGACAGAGATGGGATGCTGAGGGACACGGTTTAGCTCCTGATCCTGTGCAACAATTCAGATGCTTTTTTTTTTTTCCTGCAGTGACAGATGCCCACAAACAATCAACTCCGAAACAAACAACCTTGAGGTTCTGCAGTGGACAGATGCAGGTTAATTCCACATTTTGGCTCCTGTACACCTACAGCTTCCTCTCCTTTAATGAGCTGTAACTTGAGTAGCGACCCAGTTCTGCTGTACCTTTTATTGTGAGCACAAACCCAATTATCAACAGCTCCCAACAAAGCTACATCTTTTTTTTCACCTTTTCCTTAAAACACTCTGCTCCTTCCTGACACACTTAAATTTAATTCAGTCTCTGTAGACCTCCCAATGCCTTGAATATACACTGATGAATGCAGAAAGATTAAACATTTTCTTACTGTGACCTACAACAATGTGCTGAAACTTTAATTATTATGTTAATTCAAGCATTGGGCCCAGTGGATTTATTATATCCCTGAAGTTAATACAATCTACTCTGAAGTGAGATGTGGGCATTAGCTGCATCTAAGTAATTTGTCTACAAATAATTCAGGCAGAGTAACCAACAGCTATGTACTAAATAAAAGATTCTTTAATCCTAATTTTGGAGCTTTTTATTCCTGAAATAAATGAGTAGGTTCCTCAGAGAAATAGTGAAAATGTAGTTGCTTGCAGGAGGAAAAGCTTGTCTCTTGGTCAAGCATTACTGCCCTAAATTCCAGCCTTTTGAAGCAAGACTGGCATTAATTACACAAAGAACTTCATCACACTGGTCAGGACTTCATACTTTAACCTAGATAAATTATGGAATGGCTCTGTTTGTGTTTGCAGAAATCATCTACTCCAACCTCCCTGCCATTGGCATGGATGCCTCTCAATTAGACTCAAAAAGCCTTATCCAACCTGGCACAAGCACGAGGCATCCACAACCTCCTTGGGCAGCCTATTTCAGTCTCACCACCTTCCTACTGAAAAACTTATTCCTAAGATGCAGTCTAACCCTGCTCTCCCTCGGCTTCAAATCATTCCCCATTTTCCTGTCTCTAGACACCCTCAAGAGAAGTCCCTCTGCAGTCTTACTGTAGAATCCCTTCAAGTATTGAAAGGCAGCTCTAAGGTTCCCCCTCTGCAGTCTTTTCTTCTCCAGGCTGAATGTCTTCAGCTCCCTCAGCCTAGCTTCATAGCAGAGGTCCTCCAGCCCTTGGATCATCTTGGTGACCTCCTCTGGTCTCTCTCCACCAGCTATGTGTCCTTCTTATGCTAGGAACACTAGAACTGGATGCAGACTCAATGTGGGGTCTCACAAGAGCTTAAGGGGCAGCATCACCTCTCCTGACCATTTTAAGGTGACATTTTTGGGGAAAAAGTAAAATAAATGATCCATTTCAGACAAAACTGGGTGTTGTTCACAGTTACATTCATATCCAGGTTAGAGAGGACTGGGTACCATTACCACTAAATTAGGAATCAGAACAAGACCAGCCAATCCTGAGAACAGGGTATTTGGAATAAAGACAGCTTGTTATTGAAGAGAAGACATTCCTCAAGCCTTCATGTTTTGAAGGACCAGCAGTGGGAAGAAAATGCTAACCACTGAAGTTTCCCAAGAGACAGTATAAGTGTTCCTGACTTCAAATTGCCAGTCCCAGTTTTGTATCCTTGATCTAGCAAAAAATGCCTACTTTTTCTTTTCTTAACTATCCCCAGACTGAACCAATAATTTCCTTATTTCCCCATAGCAACGTGATTGACTTAAATGAAACTGAAATTTTAGATAGAGGTGGGGGGGGAGGACGGAAATGAAGAACCTTGGACTGAGCTCATCAAATAGTGGTAACAACAGAAAAACTTTGCTGACAACAGAAAATATGCAGTAATGGAGCTGCAGGTAGCTTATACAGCTCTATTTTCTCTTGATTTGCTACATGGTTGTAGCCAGGTGGGGTTGGTCTCTTCTCCCAGACAACCAGCAACAGAACAAGGAGACACAGTCTCAAGTTGTGCCAGAGAAAGTATAGGCTGGATGTTAGGAGGAAGTTGTTGGCAGAGAGAGTGATTGGCATTGGAATGGGCTGCCCAGGGAGGTGGTAGAGTCACCATCCCTGGAGCTGTTCAAGAAAAGCCTGGCTGAGGCACTTAGTGCCATGGTCTAGATGACTGGCTAGGGCTGGGTGCTAGGTTGGACTGGATGAGCTTGGAGATCTCTTCCAACCTAGTTGATTCTATCAGAATATTTTCTCTATTAAAGGATCACAAAAGCACCTGTGTTTTAATTAAGAGCAATGTAACTTTCATCAAGGGAAAATTATATATGTGTGTGTGTATATATATAAACAAAAGCCTAATATGAAGACAAAGCAGGAATTAATGCAAGCTTTGTATTGCCAACTAAGCCAGAGATTTTGTCCTGTGCTTGGGTTTGATTATACACTTTAATTGCTTACTATCATGCTACCTTGATAACCATCACAAAGACAATTCCATAATTACCAGATAGAAATCTTTATCTTATGAGGAGAGGGGAGGAAAGAACACACAACACACCAGTGCTACAAAGGAATACTGTTATCAATATTTTCTCAAGCTGGAGTAAATAAATGAAGCTAAAAGCTTTCAAACTGGGAAAAATCTTAGAGGCCATGAAGGACAGGCTCAAGTGGATTTCTGTATTGTTTCTAAGCAACATAGTGAGAAAAGTATTTGTCTCCTGCATTGCTTTCAGTATTTCCCTAAATGAATACCCCATTCAAAGGACTCTTAAACATTTCTACTCAAGTCTTACTCTTGACAATCTATCCAGAACAGAGGCAGCATAACCCTCATATGAAAACAAAAGGCTTAAGGTGCAGCTCTAGTACAAACCTAGTTTACTGTTTTCACTTCTTTTGCTTAAATTTCTCAAGGTCTGAACTCAATCACACTACAAGGACAATGTTTGTAATGATAATCAGAGCACCTCCCTTACAGAGACAAGCTGAGAGAGTTGGAGTGTTTCAGCCTGGAGAAAAAAAAAAAGGGTCTGGGAAGACATTAGAGCAGCCTTCCAGTACCTGAAGAGGGCTACGAGAAAGATGGGGAAGGACTTCTGACATGGGCCTGTAGTGATAGAATGAGAGGGAATAGATTGAAGGTTGAGGAGGGCAGATTTAGACTGGAAATTAGGAAGAAATTCTTGACAGTGAAGGTAGTGAGACACTGGCACAGGTTGCCCAGGGAAGCTGAGAATGCTCCCTCCCTGGAGGTGTTCAAGGCCAGGTTACATGAGACTTTGAGCAACCTGGGCTAGTGGAAGGTGTCCCTGCCCATAGCGGGGAGGTTGGAACCGGATGACCTTTAAGATTCTTTCCAACCCAAACCATTCTGTGTATCAACAAACTTGCAGGACATTGATAGTCTCTTATATGAATGCAATTACATGGACATATATATGATCTATACACAAATATCAATATACATTTATGTATAGCTTATGACCAGGGAAGACTTTCTTAAAGCATTTCAAATAAATCAGTTGCTTCCCTCCTATGTATTTTTTTTTAATATAGATATTTTTTAAGGAAACCCAAAGCATTTGAAAAATGCTTGGTTTAGAATATACAAGCTCATGTGGGATAACTTTCTTCAAAACCTATAATTGCTCCTAATTCTTGCTCAAAAAACAAACACCTTCTTTTTCTGGATAGTGAGGGGAAAAAAAAAAGTCTATAATGGATGCTTCTGAACTCCTTTTAACTGTGGAAAAGTTACCATGGTAACTGAAAGAAAAGGCACTAAGGACTTGCTTCCAAACGCCTTCACAACATACAAAAGGTACAGTTAGTGAAAGGTATTGAAAAGTGGTCTACGGTTCTTCTAAATTCACACAAGCAGCAAATTTGGTGTTGGTTATAAACAAGTATTAAAAGTATATGTCTGGATTATTTCTGCAGGGCTGTGCACCACAGAGAGGCTCATTAAAGAAAGGTCAATTACTCCAAGTTATATAAACAGACTCATGGATTGGTAGGGGTTGAAAGGGACCTCTGGAGATGGAGTCCAAGCCCCCTGCCAGAGCAGGATCACGTAGGCCAGGTCACACAGGAACACATTCAGGTGGGTTTTGAACGCCCTCAGAGGAGGCGGCTCCACAACCTCCTTGGGCAGCCTCTTCCACTGTTTTAACAGCCTCAAAGGAAGTTGTCTTTTTTTTCCCCTTGGGTTTAGATGGAACCTCCTGTATCCCAGGTTCTGTCCATTACCCCTTGTCCTGTCACTGGGCACTCCTGAGAAGAGTCTAGCTCCTGACACTTACCCTTTAGCAAGAACGAGATCCCCTCTCAGTCATCTCCAGCCACGTCTCTCAGTCTCTCCTCATAAGGTCTATGTTCCAGTCCCCTCAGCATCTTAGTGGTTCTCCACTGCACTCTCTCCAGCAGTTCCTCATCTTTTTTGCAATGGTGAACCCAGAACTGCACACAGTATTCCAGATGAGCCCTCACATCAATTCCTCACAAAGCCTCACCTCAAGTGAACAGAGCACTGGAAAATGTGTTTCTCTATGAACTGTTACACTAAATCTCTCTTTTCTAATACAGAGTTCAGGATTTCATTGTAATGAACAAGGGAACTTATGCAGAGCATTCATTATCTCTGAAATGAAGCTACTGGGCCAATTTCCTGCCCCTGAATCCAAAACATTAATGCATCAAGTTAGCAAAAGGAAAAAAAACACAAACATCAGCACCAAAAAAACAACAAACCACCCAACAAAACAGAAGCGGTGCTAATTATGTGAGAAAATACATCCCTGGTGTGCATCCCAGAGTACAGATTCTACAGATAATTAGCCACCATTAATCACTTACTGAATCACACTGAACCTTAGAAAGGTTTGGGTTAGAATGGACCCTGAAGATGATGTAGTTTCAACCCCCTACCGTGGGCAGGGACACCTTCTGCTAGACCAGATTATGCTCACAGCCTCATCCAACCTGGAACACCTCCAGGGAAAGGGAATCCATGATGTCCCTGGACAACCTGTTCCAGTGTCTCACCACCCTGACTGGAAACCATTTCTTCCTAATCTCCAGTCTAAATCTCCCCTTTCCTGACTTGAAGCCATCTCCCCTCATCCTGCCACTAGAAGTCCTTGTAAAACCTCCGCGCCGCTTTTCCATCAAGCAATATTTATGCTACTCAAGATGCTCAAGTAGCTGATCTACAGTAACTCTTGTAGCTAACACTTCCTCTCCCAGAGCAATGAAGAAGAACATACCCACCAGTACCAGGGACTGAAGAGTGCCCTTTAAAGGCTGCATTGGCCAGAGAGCAGGTTAACAGTCAACACACAGGCACTGCTTTTGTTTGATGTTCTACTCCAAGCGTAAAAGTGTCTCCCATGTGCAGGATGACTGCCATCAGGAGGAGCTGACAAACAGATTCATCTATCAGCCTTCACAAGCATGGAAACATTTGTGTTATCTTTGTGAGAAGCACTGCTGCCAGTGAAATGCAGGCACACCACAGCCTAAACCACAGTTGGGGTTCAGAGCTGCCCCACCAGAGCTTCATTTACACAGGCACTGCAAACAACCCTCCTGTTAAGGGCTAGATTGGATCCACCCCTGCAAACTCTTCTGGAAATCTGCCTCCCTCTCCCATCCTCCACCAAAGAGCAATTTCACTACACTCAGAACTTGGAAGTAAAAATGGAAATGTCTTTACAGAGAAAAAAATACCCAAAACAGAAGACTATAAAAGGCAACAACAATATACAAATATCTATGTACAACTTACGGTACAGGGGGGCCTGCACTGCTGTTAATTTGGCTCCTTCACCCCCTGCAGGGGACAAAGCACCCACAAAGGCTAACACAACAAGTTCTCCCTCTCCCCACACTGTATCCTATGGAATCCAAAACAGAGAGAAGCTGCAAGGTCAGAGGGAGGAAAGCACAGCCCAAAGCCCAGCAAACCAGTGCAACCAGAGAGTAGTTTGATCACAAGAACACAAAGTTTCAGAATAAACTTTTCTGTCAGATCAATGGACTGAGATGAATTTAGCTTATTATCATGTAAACTCTGAGAAGCCTGCCCCTTTTGAACTTGTCTGAAATCCCTAGAAAGCTCTGTTTTCAATTCATTTTTAGTTTCAAACCACTCATGTTGGTCTCAATGGTTTTGTGATTCCACAAGAAACCCAGAATCAACAACCAACAAATAACAAAACCTCCCCCCAAGAAACCAAACCAATCGCCACATCAAACCACAAAACCAGCCAAATGAAACCAAAATACACCCAAAACCCAACCACAGTAAAGAGAATAAAACCAAAACCAACTAAAAAAAAACCCAAACACCTAACAAAACAAACAACAAAAAAGCACAAGACCAAACAAGCTCAAGTTCAACTATTTGGATGTGAGCTTAATAACTTTTTTGTTATGCTGCAGTATATTTTTTCTCATTGAGTGAGCTGAAGTGACTGGAACAGAGGAAAAAAATAAAGAGAAGAAAACTCCACTCAGTGAAAAAAAAAAATAAACCAAAACAAAACCTGGGCAAAGAAAACAACAACCCACAAAGGAATCATCCTGGCAGCAAGAAAGGCATTTCCCATCATATTCACAGAAAACTCAGAGGGGAATATTTTTTGCCTGAAGAGTATCATCTTGTAAACACAAATAATCTAATTCCATCCTGCAAAGGGCACTGAAGTGTCAGTACCTTTCTATAGCAGCTATAACCCAGTTCAGTCTCCTGGACAGCACTGTTCTCCTGCGCTTCCCAAAGCCAGACCCCAAGCTTGAACTGGCATTCTTAGAGCTAAGGATGACATCTTTCACAAGGGGTCGTGAAAGTCAGCCTTGTTTGCATTTTATTAAGTTCTTAGCTATTCCTTACAACTCCTGCATTGTGTTATTTCATTCTACTCAGGGCAGCAGTTAAGCAATTTGGTTTTTAGAGATGCAATTCTGCTCCTCTAGTCTGCTCTCGTGAGACCCGACCTGGAGCAATGTGTCCTGTTCTGGAGTCCCCAGGATAAGAGGGACATGGAGCTGCTGGAGAGTGTTCAGGGGAGGGCATGAAGATAATCAGAGGGCTGGAGAACCTCCCCCATGGGAACCGGCTGAGCTGTTCAGCCTGGAAAAGCAGAGGGTCCAGGGAGACCTTAGAGTGCTCTCCCAGTAGCTGAAGGGGCCCTACAAGAAAGTTGGGGAGGGATTTTTGGCAAGACGTTAGAGTGACAGGACAAGAGGGAATGGATTGAAGGTGGAGGAGGACTAACTTAGACTGGAGAGTAGAAAGACATTCTTGACAGTGAGGGTGGTGAGACACTGGAACAAGTTGCCCAGGGAGGCTGTGAATGCCCCCTCCCTGGAGGTGTGGAAGGGCAGGTTGGCCCTGTCCATTTTACAGGGCCTATGGCAAGGGGTGGGGGGAGGGGTGTTGGAATTAGATGATCTTTGAGGTCTCTTCCAACCTAAACCAGTCTAGGAAGACATGAGGCAATCTGATCAGACACCTAAGTTTACTCGGAGACTTAACTAGTGTTTTAACTAGCCAAGAAGGCACAAACAGGTTTCCTCAGTCCTCCCCTACACAACTTCTTTTATTCCTCTGTGTTTCTACTCACTGCATATATAGTTCTCATTCATTTTCCAAGAGTCTCACCACAGGATGTCAAAGTCTGCAAAGTCGTTCAGGAAACATCAATTACAAACAAGTAACTGGCTTGGAGAGAGAACAAAATCCCACACTGGCATGCTCGTCACTCAAGCCTTTAAATAAACAAGATGCATGCAGGATTCTGTGCTATATCCTACCACACTTCACAGTCATGGCTTGCAAACCTACACTTAGATGAGGATCAGTCCTCCAGCACACTGCTAATGGTTTTAGGGCTCTTTTCTAAATGACACCTAGGATGCTTTCATGAGGCCCTGCACTGAAGGTGTGCAAAGGGTGCTCATTTTAGTTTACATTTTATGACACGTCATGCATTTTTGGTCCTGGTTTCAAGATTCACAGAATGATTTGAGTTGGAAGAGACCTCAAAGATCACCATCATCAGGTCCTGCACCTGGGCTGGTGCAATCCTAAGCACAAATCCAGGCTGGGGGGCAAATGGCTGAGAGCAGCCCTGAAGTAAAGGACCTGGGGCTCTGGGGTGATGAAAAGCTCAACATGAGCCTGCAGTGTGAGTACAGCCCAGACATCAACTGTGTGCTGGGCTGCAGCAAGAGCAGTGTGGCCAGCAGGGCAAGGGAGGAGATTCTCCCCCTTTACTCACAGTATCACAGTATCACCAAGGTTGGAAGAGACCTCACAGATCATCAAGTCCAACCCTTTACCACAGTGCCCAAGGCTAGACCATGGCACCAAGTGCCACATCCAACCTTGCCTTGAACTGCCCCAGGGACGACGACTCCACCACCAGCATGCAGTTCTGGAGCCTCCAACATAAGGAGGACATGAACTGTTGGAGTGAGTCCACAGGAGGACCACTAAGATGCTCAGAGGGCTGGAACAGCCCTACTATGAGGACAGGCTACAACAGTTGGGGCTCTTCAGCCTGGAGAACAGAAGGCTTTGAGGAGACCCTATAGTGGCCTTCCACTATCTGAAGAGGGCCCACAGGAAGACTGGGGAGAGACTACTTACAAGGTCTTGTAATGACAGGGCAAAGGGTAATGGGCTTAAACTGCGAGAGGGAAGATGCAAACTAGATGTTAAGAAAGGTTTCTTTCCAGGGAGGGCAGTGAGACACTGGCAAAAGCTTCCCAGGGAGGTTGTGGATGCTCTCTCCCTGGAGATGTTCAAGGCCAGGTTGGATGAGGCCTTGAGCAACCTGCTCTAATGGGAGGTGTCCCTGCTTATGGCAGAGGTTGGAACTGGATGATCCCTTCCAACCTAAACCATTCTATGATTCTAACTAGTTTCAACCACCCTGCCATGGGCAGGGACACCTTCCACTAGAACAGGTTGCTCAAGGCCTCATCCAATTTGGCCTTGGACATCTTCAGGGAGGGAGGACCCACAATCTCCCTGGGCAAACTGGCTCAGTGTCTCACCACCCTCACTGCAAAGAATTTCCTCCTAATAGCCAAGCTAGAACTCTCCTCCTTAAGCTTCCAAGGCCAATTTCACCTTGAGAATCCTTCCATAGATCCCTTTTCCTTCTCCTAGTTGAATCAAGCTCAAATATGATGATGGTTTACATAAGAGGTTGATAGACATTCTCAAAAAGATTGCAGTTCTCAGAAGATGCCTTTTGCTTTTGGGGTCATGGTCAGGCTCTGCTACAAACCCTGGCTGCTCTTTATCTGCAGCAACTCAGGCACAACTATTTTATTGCAAATGTTAAGAGAATTTCAACTCAAATATGAAAAAAAAAAGTTGGCCATCCTTGCCAGCAGCTAAATATTTAGTGAACAAGTGCCAGTTCAGCTGGGACTATAAACTGCTATGACCACATTAAATCAGGGTCTGCACAAAGCAAGACACATAGCAGTCATGTCCAGTCTGTAGCAACACACCAGGCAACACCTGAGAGAAGTAAAATGCTTGATCATGCTTCCAAATTCTTCAGCCTGTCACCTTGTGGCACCTGTGTCACATTTTAAGTACGTGAACATCAATTCAGAGTTTCCTTCTGCACATCAGTTCTGGATTTATCTTCTCACTGAGCAGAAAGATGTGAAGTGCTAACTGCAAGGACACTGCGGTCAGATCAGAGTTGTATCACAACCCTGCATATGCCAACTTTCATACAGCAGTGTTTGGAAGTAGTGAAAAAGTCCTTCAAGATCATCCTGTCCAACCATTCTCTAACTCTGCAAAACTATGACCCTCATCACCTCATCTCTGCCTCTTTTGAAATACCTCCAGGGATGGGGCTTCAACCACCTCCCTGAGGAGCCTGTTCCAGTCTTTGAAAAGCCTTTCCATTAAGAATTTGCTTTCAATATCAACCTAAGTCTTCCCTGGTGCAGCTTGAGACCATTTGCTTTTCTCCTATCACTTGTACTAGAAAGAAGACATCAATGCCCACCTCATTCCAGCCTCCTTCCAGGGCCTTGTAGAGAGCAATTAGGTCACCCCTCAGCTGCCTCCATACATTTCACAGGATCACAGGAGATTAGGGGTTGGAAGGAACCCAAGGAGATCATCCAGTCCAACCCCCTTTCAGTGCAAGACAATACTACCTAACACAGACCACAGAGGAACACATCCAGACAGGTCTTCAAAGTCTCAAGAGAAGGAGATTCCACAACCTCTCTGGGCAGCCTGTTCCACTGCTCTGTGACCCTTACAGTAAAGAAGTTTTGCCTTGTGTTGAAGCAGAACCTCTTTTGCTGCAACTTACACCCGTTGCTCCTTGTCCTATCCCAGGGAGCAAGTGAGCAGAGCCTGTCCCCCCTGCTCCTGGCCAGCCTTCAGATACTTATTTATCAAACCCCCTCTAAGTCTTCTCTTCTCCAGACTAAACAGACCCAGGTCCCTCAGCCTCTCCTCACAAGCCATGCCCTCCTGTCCCCTAATCATCCTTGTAGCCCTCCACTGGACCCTCTCCAGCAGATCCCTGTCCCTCTTACACTGGGGAGCCCAAAACTGAACACAGTATTCCCCCAGCTGCTCCTCACCAGACTTGTGCTCCATACCCTTCACCAGCTTCACTGTGCTTCTCTGGACAAGCTCCAGCACCTCAATGCCTTCCTTGTAATGAGGTGCCCAAAACTGTGCCCAGTGTCCCAGGTGTGACCCCAGCAGTGATGTATATAGAGGGACAGTAATTTCCATGGACCTGCTGGTCACACTATCGCTGATCCAGGTCAGGATGCTGGTGGCCTTCTTGGCTCACCCTGCACATGCTGACTCATGATGAGCCTGTTCTCAATCCAATGGAATTGGATTCACCCACTCTGGTCTCTGGAAGAAAACTGTTCTTACACTCAAGAACTATGTTAATTTAATGAACATATGAAGGTGCATTTTGGTAACTCAGAATGCTGCAATAGTTAACCTCTGCAGATCTCAGTATTTCTTTGTACATTTCTTTATAGCTAGTTATTATCAGAGCAGATGGGAACATACTGAGGGAGCTGTTATGTGACACAGTACATCTTGTGGTCCTGCTTCTTAATAATCCAGACTTGGGACCCATCTGGACCTCCTGGAGGAACACATTACAGTGCACATCTCCAGATTTATTTCCTCCTTGCCTGCTGTGTGATAGAACAGGAGATGGTACATGCCTAGTTCTAACCCAGCATGGAGCATTAAGATAGGACTGAATCACCCATCTAGACCCAGTTGCTGAGCTGAGTGAGCTGGAGTTGTTCAGCTTGGAGAAGAGAAGACTGAGTAGGACCTTAGAGCTGCCTTCCAATACCTGAAGGGATCCTACAAGTAGGCTGCAGAGGGACTTCTCCTAAGGGTGCCTAGAGACAGGAGAAGGGGGAACAGTTTGAGGTTGAGGGAGAGCAGGGTTAGACTGGATGTTAGGAAGAAGCTCTTCAGTGCTGAGAATCTGGGATAAGTTGCACAAGAAGGTTGTGGATGCACCCTTCCTGGAGATGTGCAAGGCCAGGTTGGATGAGGCCTTGAGCAGCCAAGTCTAGGTGAGCAGTGTCCCTGTCCACAGCAGGGAGGTTGGAATAGATGATCTCTAAGGTCCCTTCCAACCTGAGCCAGTCCAGGATTCTATAAAAGATTTCCAGATCTCAAAGTTCCCAAACCAATTCCACAACCTATCTGTATAATATCAGACACATGGAAACAATTATTTATTGTTGTTCCTTGGCTGTAGTCTATCCCCCCTCAACATCCTGAGGTATCCTATATTGAGCAAACACAGTTAACGCAAGAACTGAATTCAGACCTGGTAATTTATTCTCAGTGCTCTGCATTTCACTTAGATTGGAAAATGACAAGCTGTTGGTCCAATTTTTGTCAACATGTTTTTAATTAGTTCTGAATTTACGACAATTAAAGCTCACAGTTGCCTTTAAAATGAAGTTACTGCATTTGCCTTAATTCATTTTCATTGCTCAGCAATGTGTGCATTTTAATTCACCATGGAAATAGTCCTTCCTCTCTGCTTTCTGCAGGGAAGCCACCACCACCAGAGATAGCATCTTCGCTTTTTCCCCACCCCTTGTCAAACTTACTGACTAGAAAATAGACTGAAAACAAGTCTTGGGAAGGCTGGACATGCTCCATATTCCACTGGCTCCATCTGTGTCTCAACTGACTCAAAGGCCCCAACACATTCCAAATCTTTTGGGGAACAAGAAAAAGGACAAAAGAAAAAAAGAAATACTGACAACTGCACCATAAGACTGATTTTGTATTACCTTTGTCTAAAAGCAAGCCTACAGTTGCAGATACATCACATCTGTCAGTAATGCAAGGCCACACATATCACAAAACAGTCAAGTTGTAATTCATAGAATGATTTGGGTTGGAAGGGACCTTAGAGATGATCTAGTTCCAAACCCCATGCCACAGGCAGAGAAACCTTGCACTAGAACAAGTTGCTCAAGGCCTCATCCAACTTGGCCTTGAACTTTTCCAGGAAGGGAGCATCCACAACCTCCCTGGGAATCCTGTTCCAGTGTCTCACTTCCATCCTCACTGGAAAACAATTTCTTCCTAATCCCCAGTCTAAGTCTGCCACCCTCCACAGAATCAACCAGGTTGGAAGAGACCTCCAAGCTCATCCAGTCCAACTTAGCACCCAGCCCTAGCCAGTCAACCAGACCATGGCACTAAGTGCCTCAGCCAGGCTTTGCTTCAACACCTCCAGAGACAGCAACTCCACCACCTCCCTGGGCAGCCCATTCCAAAGGCAAATCACCCTCTCTGTGATGAACTTCCTCCTAACATCCAATCCGTTCCTTCTCATCCTATCACTATAAGCCCTAGTCAAAAGTCCCTTCCTGACCTTCTTGTAGGCCCTTTTCAGGTACTGGAAGGCTGTTCAAAGTCTCCCCAGAACCTTTACAAATCCAATAAAGAGATGAGACACTACACAAAAATAAACTGGCTACTCTTAAATTTCTACTGTTTTGGAGGCAGGGAGAAGAGAGCTGAAGTATGACTGTCAGCCTAATGAAGGAGTAATTCTGGCAAGCCTTAGACCCTTAATGAGAAATGAACAAGCCCTAGGTATCAGAAGAGCAAAGCTGGAGCTCGTATGCCTCGATCACACTGCTTCTCCCTTGTTTTCATTTTCCAGCAGGAACATAATTCTCTCTTCACAGGTCCTCTGTGAATTTGTATTGTTCATGCACCATTTCTTCTGCAAATGGCTGTAGACTGATCTGTACCTTTATGATCATCTGCAGACAACATGTCTTAATCTGAAATCACAGAAGATTTTTTTTCCAGCAGACTGCTTTAAAAAAAAACAAATAAAAGCCTTTAACAGTAACTGAAATTAATAATAGAGGACATGGAAGTTTAATGAAGGAAATGCAGCCTGTTTTGTTCTGATGTCTACATGGGTCTACAAAAAAAAACCCAGCCAATTAAATTATAATCTACCAGGACCATTTCTTTTGAACCAATTCCAAATTCAGTTTGGCTGAAGGGTCATAATATTTGATATTTTTCTTTTGAAGTAACTTTTATAGACTGTAAAACTAAACCAAGAACTAAACAGCTCTTAGAAGAATTCAGGTAGAATGAGAAACAAACAAAGACAATGCTAGACTACCTAGTGTCTAATGGTTACATCTACTTGAAGGCAGGTTGTGGCCAGATGAGGGTTGGTCTCTTCTGCCAGGCAACCAGCAACAGAACAAGGGGACACAGTCTCAAGTTGTGCCAGGGGAGGTTTAAGCTGGAAGTTAGGAGGAAGTTGTTGGCAGAGAGAGTGATTGGCATTAGAATGGGCTGCCCAGAGAGGTGGTGGAGTGGCTGTCCCTGAAGACAGCCTGGATGGGGCACTTAGTGCCATGGTCTAGTCGACTGGCTAGGGCTGGGAGACAGGTTGGACTGGATGATCTTGGAGATCTCTTGCAACCTGGTGGATTCCATGATCTCTTTTCTAGGTTAATGTGAAAAAAAACCCAAACCACAAAATCCTTACTCTAATAGCTGATAAAAATGACTGAGTAATAAAGAAAGGTGAATGAGCTCCTCAGTGCCCAGTTGTATCATCATGCTTTAAAAAAAATAAATCAATTACTTTAAGTGACTAACAGATTATGACAAAAAAAGAAAATCAAATATCCATTAATGTAACTGCAACAGATGTTTCTTATTTTTCATAGACTAGACTATGTTGAAGTAGCCTGGGTGAGCAGTGGCTCAAGGGGAGGAAAAGGACTTGGGAGTGTTAGCTAATGATAAACTCTCCATGAGCCAGCAATAGTCACTGGCAGCTCAGAAAGCTCCCTCCAAAGCAAGGAGAGCAGCAGGATAGGGAAGGGATTCTGCCTCTCTGCTCTGCTGAGACCTCACCTGCAGCACTACCTCCAGTCCTCATGCCCCCAGTAAAAGGACATGGAACTGCTGGAGTTGGTCCAGAGCAGGCAGCAAATATGATCAGAGGACTGGAGAACCTCTCCTATGGGGACAGACAGAGAGTTGAGGCTGCTCAGCGTGGAGAAGAGGAGGCTCTGGGGAGATCTAAGCAAGCAGGGAAGGGACTTTTTACCAAAGCTTGTAGCAATAGGATGAAAGAGAATCAACTGAAGCTTGAAGAAGGCAGATTGAGAAAGACTATTAGAAAGAAATTCTTTGCAGTGAGGCTGGTGAGACACTGGAACAGGTTGCCTGGGGAGGATGTGGATTGCCCCTGCCTAGAGGTGTTGAAGGCTGGGTTGGATGAGGGCTTGAGCAACCTGGTCTAGTGGAAGATGTCTGTGCTCTTGAGGGACTAGATGACTTTTAAGGTCCCTTCCAATCTAATCTGTTCTGTGTATTCTATGAAAATCAGAGATTTCTTTTGCTTTGCTTACACAACAGATTCAGCATCATTGCTCCCTGTCCATTTTACACTGGCTCAAGGTTAAAAGGTTAACTGTGTTAAAAAGATGACTGTGTCTCAGTTGCTATATTCACTCAGTTTACAGTAAATCCACAGAATTCAATAATCTTTGTTACAAATGGGTCTGTTAATTTCTTATAACCAGAAGCAGATGTGACCTAACTCATAAGCAGCAGATCTGGTTGCCAAAGACACCAAAAGTTCAATGAACAGTTGGTATTGTTCAACAGAATTATATCCACTGACAGCTGGCTTGTGACTGCAGGGCCCAGCAAACACCAGAACCTCTTTCATCCCTCAAACCTCCCAGTCATGAAATAAACCCATGAGTGGAGAGGTGATTGCCCCCTTGTACACAGCTTTGGTGAAGCCACACCTCGAGTACTGTGTTCAGTTTGGGGCACCACAATTCAAGAGAGATGTGGAGGTGCCGGAGCAGGTCCTGAGGAGGGCAATGAAGATGGGGAAGAGCCTGGAGAATAAATCTTATGAGAAGCAACTGAGGGAGCTGGGGATGGTTAGTTTGAAAAAGGAGGCTGAGAGGAGACCTCATTGCTGTCTACAACTACTTGAAGGGACATTGTGGAGAGGCTGCTGCTGGTCTCTCCTCATCAGTGAGGACAGAACAAGGGGGAAGGGTCTCAAGCTGAGGCTGGGGAGGTTTAGACTGGACATTAAAAAATGTTTTTTCCATGGAGAGAGTGGTCAGGGACTGGAATGAGCTGCCCAGGGAGGTGGTTGAGTCACCGATCCTGGATGTAAGGGTTCTTTAGATGTGGTGCTTTGAGCTATGGTTTAAGGTGAATCTTGTTGAGTAGGGTTCCAGGTTGTACTTGGTGATCCTGAGGGTTTTTTCCAACCTGGATGTTGCTACAAAAGCCCCACATCCCTGCCCATTCCCTTCCTACTGAGGATCTTATTCCCACGGCACAGGTCTTGCAGAGGCTCTGCACAACGCAAGGTGGTAACAAGTTTTCTGTATTTTTTGTCTTTTGTGCTTCTATACAGAATCAGGATAGCTTCTGCTCTCCTATTAAGTGAGAGTGTGAAGTCAGCAAAGTGCCAGCACACACCCATACGGAGAAGCCTCCTTCCCAAGAGCATTACTGCCTTTTGTTCATGCCTGTCCTGTAATTGGTGCAGTCAAGTCAGAGTAATGTGCTGGAATTCTGTTGTTCTCTTCAATGCCTCTTATCAGAGCCAGACTTTGTAATGTATTTGAAATGTGGATTGCTTGTTCAGAGGAGGAGGCCAAGTGGAAGCTTAATAACCCTGACCTTTCTGAGTTTGGAAAAAATCAAAACTGCACCAAAAAAAAGAGAAGCATTCAGAACAGGAATGGGATCTTTTCACCCTTTTCAGCTGCACATTCAGAGTCCAAAGCATGGTCTAATTAAAAAAAGATAATCAGAAAGTTGGTAAGCAACTTCTTTTTCATTCAAAATAGATTGAGAAGGTTGCAAGGCTTGGAATGTAGTCACAAAGGCAACCACCACTGACAGGAGGAAACTCAGGAAGGAGCAGGCAAATGTTTTTGTGTTAAATCTATTTGTATGCTTTTCAGCTTCACACAACCTTCTTTCCATCAATTCACCTGTGAAGCACAATTTCCTTTCATGGGTTTGATGAATGTACACAGTAAATCCAGTTCCCTCTTGCAAAGGTCATCCTCTCAACCCAACACTTACAACTCCAGCTGAAATCAGTTGTGGTAGGAGCAACACCTTAGCTTAAGACTCCCAATTCTGAACTGCCCACTTACACAGCTTGCAACACCCCATTTACTTTGTCCACTGCTGCCCTTACTCTTAGGGAAAGCCTTCACATAACCATCACCTTCACATTCTCTTTAGATAATCCTCCTTTACAGTGATGCAGTCATAGAATAAAATCAATACTTGCTGAAAGGACAGCAGACAGCAATCTGTTTTGACATGTCATCTCCAAGATTTGCCAGAACTTCTTTGACTGTCTCCATTGTTATCAAGAGATGTTCATAGCATCTTGGCTGCGCAATCAGACCTAAAGCTGACAATGGTTATGCAGGGTACTGAGACTGCAGCTTCACATCCTGACAGGCTCTTTCCATTTGTTTTTCTACTAATTTAAGTAAGATAAAAGACAAGTCTCTACCTCCAAGTTGATACTTATGCATGACAGAAAAAGGATCCATGACCTATTAACAGGGGGGTTGCATATGCTGGCAAGGTGAACAACAACAATTCACAAATTGCATTGGGCAGGAAGGGACCTTCAAAGGTCATCTTGTCTGATCCCCCTGCACTCAGCTGGGACACCTACAACCACAGCAGACTGCTCTGGGCCACCTCAAGGCTGATCTTGAATGTCTACAGGGATAGGGCCTCAACCACATTTTTGGCCAACCTGTTTCACTATTTTGCCACCCTCACTGTAAAGAAATTCTTCCTTAAAAAGGAATTATCCTGACAAAATAAATACATCATTTCATAACATCCCAAAAAAGGCATAAAACAGCTTATCTGGCTAAAACTGTTGGCTCTTGCCTGCAACACTTAACCTCCCTGTTTCTAATTGAGACAAAATATTCGATTACATGAGGGTACTTCACTTTCTGCTTCTTCCATTTCCCTCCAGCTGGTTACCTTCTTTCGCAGAAGGTGGTACTGCCAAGTTGTAACAGAGATGCTAAAGCTGCTTAGAATCTAGGGTGGAAGAGAATTCCAAGATCAGCCAATCAACTAGACCATGGCACTAAGTGCCTCAGCCAGGCTTTTCTTCAACACCTCCAGGGACAGACCACCTCCCTGGGCAGCCCATTCCAATACAAATCACTCTCTCTGCCAACAACTTCCTCCTAACATCCAGCCTAGGAACCCCCTCCTGCCCCAGCACAACTTGAGACTGTGTTCCCTTGTTCTGTTGCTGTGTTGCTGGTTGCCTAGGAGAAGAGACCAACCCCACCTGGCTACAACCTCCCTTCAGGTAGTTGTAGACAGCAATGAGGTCACCCCTGGATCATCTAGTTCCAACTCCCCTGGCATGAGCAGGGATACACTACCCTAGATCAGGCTGGCCAGAGCCTCATCCAGCCTGGCCTTAAATAGCCCCAGGGACGGAGCCTCAAACACCTCCCTGCACAACCCATTCCACGCTATCATCACTCCCAGTCTGAACCTACCCACCTCCAGCTTTGCTCCATAAGCTACATCTAAAACTATAAAAACCAAGTTTGCTTGATTTCCCCCCATACAGCAACCATGATCCCAATGTGTTGGTTTCATTTGGTTTTTTACTCATTTGATTTTATAGCATTACAGGTTTGCAGACTGCATGGGGTTGGAAGGGACCCTCAGAAGTCACCCTGCCCAATCCCTCGTAGTGAACAGAGACACCTCCAACTACATCAATCACAAGCATGTGAAAGCATGGAGACTTTCAGGTGCTGGGGCAAAGGATGGTATCCTATCAAAGGATGCTATAATATCAGCCTTCCCTTTTCAGCCTGAACAGAATTGTTAGCCCTATTAAGTACCAGTGCCAATGCAGAGTGATGGCAATGAAAGGCCAGAACTTGAGGGCAGAACTAGTCTGAATTCAAAAAATCAGGCTTCTTCAGCTTCTATCATCATCAGAGACTCCTCAGGCACAGTTAGCATTTAATACTGCTTTTACTCTGTATCAAACCAGACATCAAGTAGTTTTTCTCCTAGGAAACAAGGCCTAACAAGCATGACACACATGATTGTCCTTGTTACTGGCTTATAACACTGCCATATCTCTGCAGTCTGGCAGGAGTTGTCACTTTCACTTGCTATTGCTCCCAGTTACTCTGGTCTGATGAGACACGGTGCAAGATCAAATGTCACATCTCTTGAACTGAAAAAAACTAATACAAGTGATTTACTTAATGCAGAAACAGCTTCATAAAGAAATTTACATGTACAGGATTTTATCCTCTTGAAAGGCTGAGGGGAGGAGGAAGAGATCACGCATATGCCAGACGTTGTCAGGTTCTGCTGAAACCACACAAGTACTGAGATCACAAGTCACAGGATATTAAGGACTGGAAGGGACCTCCAGAGATCACTGAGTCCAACTCCCCTGCCAGAGCAGGACCACAGAAAGAGCAGCTCGCACAGGAACACATCGTTTGGGTCCTGAAAGTCTCCAGAGGAGACACCACAACCTTTTAAGTAGTCTGTTCCAGTGCTCTATGACTCTTACTGTAAAGAAGCTCTTCCTCACATTGAGGTGGAACCTCCTGTGCTGTAGTTTACATTCACTGTCCTTTACCCTGTCACAGGATACAAGTGAGCAGAGGCTCACTCTTTGTTCTTGACACCCAGCCCTCAAATATTGATGTATATTTATTAGATCCCCTCAGTCTTGTCTCTCAGCCTTTCCTTGTCAGGCAGTGCTCCAGTCCCTTAATCATCCTTGTAGCCCTCTGTTGGACTCTCCTGAGTGGAGCCCTGGTCTTCTTGAAGTGAGGAGCCCAAATCTGGATGCAATATTCCAAATGAGGTCTCTCAAGGCAGGAGAACCTCTCTCTGTCTGCTGGACACACTCTTCTTTATGCAACTTAGAATACCATTGGCCCTTTTGGCTGCAAGAGCATACTGACATCCCATGGTTAACTTGTTGTCCACCAGGACTCCTAGGTCTGTCTCCATGGGGCTGCTCTCCAGAAGATGCTCTCTTTGAATCACAGAATCATTTCAGTTGTAAAGACTTTTCAGATCACTGGCACTGGTGAGTACCTGGTTGGGTTTTAGTTCCCTCACAAGAAGATGATATTGAGATTCTGCAGCTTGTCCAGAGAATGGCAATAAACTGGTGAAGGGTCTGGAGAACAGGGCTGGTGAGGAGCAGCTGAGGGAACTGAGGTGGTTTAGTCTGGGGAAAAACAACAGAGGCTGAGGGGAGACCTCATTGCTGTCTAGAACTCCCTGACAGAAGGCTGAAGTCAGCTGTCAGTTGGTCCCTTCTCCTCAGTATCAAGTGATAGAGCAAGAGCAAACTGCCTCAGGTTGCACCAGGGGAGGTTTAGGTTGAACATTTCTTTGCTGCACGAGTGGTCAGGGAGTGGAACAGGCTGCCCAGGGTGGTGGTGCAGTCACCATCCCTGGAGGTGTTCAAGAAGTGTGTGGCCATGGCACCTGGGGACATGGTTTAGTGTCTATGGTGGTGTTATGTTGCTGGTTGGACTCGAAGATCCTAGTGGTCTTTTCCCACCTAAACAACTCTAGGATTCTACAGAGCTGTACTAGAGTTACTACTGAATCAAAAAATCAAAGCATTTCTATATTCTGCAATACAAAAATACAGCCTTTTCTTTCCAGAACCTTTGCATATGTGTCTTAACCTCCAAGCAGCTCACAAGCTACAAGATTTGACCTGAAATAATGCTGATTTAAGAGCAAGAAGTTGCAAGTGCAGAGATGCTAAGACATGCAAAATTAGCAGTTCACCTGCAACCATCAGACACACTTTCATCCTCTACTTACACAAGATAAACACTCTGCTGGTTGATGAATCAGCATTTTTGAGGGGAGTTTGTACTTGAAAGCTTCTTAAGAAGAGTTCCTGCTTTTACCTTTTGTAACCTGAGCAATGTGGTGAAGACTGACAGAACAAAGTCATGGAGTACCTCAGGCTTCTCCTTATCCCGGGTGACCAGACTCCCCACTTCCTTCCACCTCTTCCCCAGCTTTCTTTTACTATTGGCACCCCTACAGAAGCCTGTTTTGGAGCCCCTGAAGTCCATGTAATTTCCAGGGCCTTATCTTTCCTGACCTGACCTCTGGCTACTTGGACAATTTCTCTGTATAACCTCCAGGATACTTCTTCTTCCTTCTCCCTCTGTAGGCCTCTTTTTTGCACCCAGAAGCACCTTTTACATCCATGCAGGCCACATGGCATTTCTGCCTGCTCCCATCTTTATTGGGACACATCTTTTCTAGGCATGAAGGCGGTGATCCCTGACTACAACCCAGTGTTCTTGGTTCCCTCTCCCCTCCAGGGTTTTATTTCACGTCACTCCCCACAGTTCATCTCTGAAAAAGGCTAAAGCCTGCTCTCTTGAAGTCACAGAATCAAGCAGGTTGATAGAGACCTCCCAGATCATCCAGTCCAACCTAGCACCCAGCCCTATCCAGTCAACCAGACCATGGCACTAAGTGCGCCAGTCAGGCTTCTCTTCAACACTTCCAGGGATGGTGACTCCACTACCTCCCTGGGCAGCCCACTCCAACACCAATCACTCTCTCTGCCAACAACTTCCTTCTTGTCCAACCACAACATGCCATTTTAAAGAAATAGTTGCAAGTATTTCATAAAGATTACCAACTGCCACTTGTTCTAGGTCCTTAAACCTCTTTATTTTCAAGGGAGCTTAAAACAGATTCAAAAGAAAACTTGATCATAGAATCCTAGAATGGCTCAAGTTGGTAGGAACCTCAGAGATCATCTGCTCCAGCCTCCCCACCATGGGCAGGGACACCTCTCAACTAGACTCAGCTGCTCAAAGGCTTCATCCAACCTGGATTTGACCATCCCCAAGGAGGAGCCATCTACAACCTCCTTGGATAGCCTATTCCAGTGTCTCAGCACTCTTGTACTGAAGAACTTCTTCCTAAGATCCAATCTAATCATATTCTCCCTTCAGTTCATCTTAAATTCATCTTCAAAGCATCTTAAAATTGTGCTGCTGTTTCTGGTTAGTAGACCTACACATGTGACCACTACAAATATTGACCTCTTATCTCCTCCTCTGTTCTCTCACCTCTTTGCTTAGGAACAGAGTGCTGTTCAAGTACTTTTGTGTTAATAGCAGGATTATTTCCTTTCTATTGTACACTTGTACTGGTTTTATCTTTTTCAAGGTCAAAGAGTTTTCTTTAGGAAGCTGTTCTGGAGCCTTTTTTTAATGTACCTATTTCTTCTTCTTTCTTAATTCCCAAGCATGTTTAAAATTCTAATCAGACTGTGAGAAACTCTATCCTAATGCCATCTAACACACTGAATAAAATTCCCCCTACCCCCAGCTGACAGCACTTTGTTCTAGTTCATTTTATGAACCCTCCACAGAAAGCTAATTCTGCAGCCAATCTCATTAGATTTGTAAGTAATAACAACCAAAGATAAGCAAATAGACACAGATTTATGCTTTATGATCTTAGCTACTCAGTGCTTCACTGAAGTACTCCTCATTACCAACAGTTTGTTCCCATGTAGCACAACCAGCTTGATGCTTTCCAATAATGCAACCTCCACACAGTGCTCTGGATCTTCTCACACTTAAATGGGTCCTGTGCTCTTCCCCTAGGGAACTCTGGTGCAGTTCCTATTATTAATATATTATAGGGCAGCCAGAATGCTTCCAGAGCTAGATGGCTGAACCAACAGATCTGAAAACAACATGGAAATATGAAGTCTGGCCTCCATGACACCATTTCCCTTGCCCAAAAAGAATCAAGATTTCCTTTCTACAGAGCATACCCTGGCATTACAGAATTACCAAGCTGACCAGCTTGGAAAAGACCTTCGAGATCATGCAGTCCAGCCTATCATCTGACACCTAATTAACTATTCCATGGCACTAAGTGCCTCATCCAGCCTCCTTTTAAACACCTCCAGGGATGGTGACTCCACCACCTCCCTGGGCAGCCCATTCCAATGCCAATCACTCTCTCTGTGAGGAACTCCTTTCTAACATCCAGCATACTGGTGCAGTTTGAGGCCGTGTTCTCTTGTTCTGTCACAGATCTTCTTACAGAGAGACCTGGGCAGGCTTGGGGGAGAGTGGCTGGAAAAAATGAGCAGCAGAAAGAGATCTGAAATAATCTAAGTCATCATGTACGGGCTTGAATCAGAAATGGTGTGACCAGCAGAACCTGGGAAATGATTGTCTTCCTGGACTCAGCACTGGTGAAGTCACACCTACAGTACTGACCCCTCAGTTCTGGGACCCTCACTACAAAAAAAGAAAGACACTGAGGTGCTGGAACATACCTAGAGCATGGCAACAAAGCTGGTGAAGGGTCTGGAGAAGAGATCTTGTGGGGAACAACTGAGGGAACTGGGGTTGGTCAGCCTGGAGCAAAGGAGGCTGAAGAGAGATCTCCCTCTCTATAGATCCCTAGTGACAAGAGAACACACCCTCAATTTGAACACGGGGACATTTAGGGTAGAGATTAGAATAAACTTCTCTGAAAGACTTCTCAAAGACAGGAACAGGCTCCCCTAAGAGGCGGCTGAATCCCCAAGCATGTGGTGCTGAGGGAAGCGGTTTAGCAGCAGGCTTGGTAGAGCTACACAAGGTCTGAACTCTAATATCAAAGGTCTTTCTCAGTGATTTCGCATCACAACTCTGTCCACACATCTCTGCCCTTACCTTTATCATCTTTAGCTAATTCAGAGACAGCAAAGCAAAAACCTATCAGGGACAATTTAATTTTTTGCCACATTTGTTATTCTTTTTCATCCTCATTTCTTTTGCTTAGTTTTTGATCAAGATGCTGTCTCTCTGACCACAACAACAGTACGTGATTCATGTTAAAGATCATCTGCCAGTATGAAACCACAACCTTTCTGAGGAACTGAAATTCATCTGCAGAAGGTTTGAGCTGTCACAACAGAGAAAAATATTCTTATTTCCTTTTTTAAGAAATCCAGGGTGCAAGATGAAACAGGCTGAGTCTCACTTCAAAGTCTCACTTGAAGTTACAGGTGGCTAAAGACAAATGCAGAACACTTCTTGACAGATGGCCTGCCTCTCAGTCAGTCCAAGAGGAAAACACAACAAACCCAACACTGGCTTGAAAATCCTCCCAGCAGCACCATGACACTGTGATCATGGCAACTCTGCCTACAAGAGAGAATCAGTAGTGAGATCCAATAGTGATGTAGCATTTAGTGTTCGTAGAGCTGTAAGGATCAGGAGCAGCCTCTCTAAGGAGGTCATGGATGCTTCCTCCCTGGCACTGTTCAAAGACAGGTAGAATGAGACCTTCAAGCAACTTGGTCTAGTGGAAGGTGCCTCTGCCCACAGCAAGGAGGTTGGAACTACGTGAGATGTTTAAGGTCCCTTCTGTAAAACTGTGAAAAAGAATTTTAGTCAGCTGCTTTACCCTGGCACTCTCTGAAAAAGAATTTGTGTGATTATAACTTTGTTTGCCAGGTGCATTTCAAAAAACTTCTGATCTTAACCTCCTCTATCACAGACTGCATTGGGTGGGAAAGGACCCTCAAAGCTCACCTTGTCTAGCAGGGGCACCTCCAATTAGGTCAGGCTGCCCAGGGACACATCAAGACTGATCTTGAATGTCTCCAAGGACATTCATCCACATTCGTTGGCAACATGCTCTGATATTCCAGCACTCTCACTGTGCTCACATGAATTTGATGAAAAGCAGAGGCCAAGGATACCAGTTTCTCATAAACTCTGGAAGCACAAGCTACAGAGCATGTGTCAGCATGGTGTGAACACTGCTTGTCTTCACTGGGGTTTGTAGCACACTGGTGCAGGCACACGAGCTCAGTCCTGCCTATAGAGGCCAGGCAATGCATCATCTGTTCCCAGTTTTTAGGCAGCGAGGGAATAATGGAGTGCACAAAGAGAAGTGTGCTCAGTGTGACTCTTCACTACAAGACAGACATTGAGGTGCTGAAGCAGGACCAGAGCAAGGAAACAAAGATGGTTGAGGGTCTGGAGAAGAAGTCTGGTGCAAAACAGCAGTGGGAACTGAAGCATGTTGTGCTTTGATGGCTTCCGATTGGATGTTTTGTACCTCCCACTCTACCGCATGAGGTTTCTGTATCATTTCCCAACTCAAAAAAACCAGGTAGCAACCCAACCACAGCTTCCACACATGTCACTCAGCTGCTCTCTCCAAACCTTTCCCCAACTTTCAAATTATGCTTTCTTCTGGGGAGAATTCTCTTCCTGGCTAGCAGCCATAATCCACCTTCTAGTATCTGGAAAGCGGTTCTTGCACTTCTGCTATTAAGCATGAGGAGATTGCATCAAGTGGCTTTAAAAAGTAACCAGTGCCCCTGAGTACCGTTTCTGACACAGCTCTGATCATTTTCTCCAACAGAACAGCTTTGATTTTTTAACAGAAAATACAATTTTACAGCTGAATCCATACCCTGGCATGCTGCTGCTCTTTTGCTTCTCTAACTAAGGTGCATGGCTCACTTAGCATTTGTGCAAAGCTAGAGGCAGCTTAATGTGATTATTAAATGAGGGTGGAAAAAAACAAAAACACCACCACAAACCTAAATTGTCATTATTAGAAACAAAAATATAAGTTAAAAAAAATAGCCCAAATTGCCATTATTAGATAAAAAAACCCACACCACTGAAATCCACTTCTTATCTACTCCTTGCAGAGTCTGACCTCAACCTCTCCTTGTTGAGATAAAGCACCTGGACAAGAAGAAAAATCTGCTCTTGCTTGATACATTTTTAGAAGTTTACTTCATTTCATTGTTCTTGTCAAGTCTTGCTGGAGGTGCTATAGGCTGAATGTTAGAAGGAAGTTCTTCACAGAGAGTGACTTCCATTGGAATGGGCTGCCCAGGGAGGTGGTAGAGTGGCCATCCCTGGAGGTGTTGAAGCAAAGCCTGGATGAGGCACTTAGTGCCATGGTCTGGTTGATTGGCCAGGGCTGGGTGCTAGGTTGGACTGGAGTATGTTAGAGGTCTCCTCCAACCTGGCTGATTCTATGATCTATACAGATTTCTGCAGATCATTTTCCTACAATTAAGTTCAATATTGAAGATCTCATTACAAAGCAAGCCATAACTGTAAGTCCATAGAAACTCTAGGTCAGAATTTCACCTGATACAATATCTTGCAAGCAGACAGCCTCATCAGCTGGTAACTATCCAACTTCATGTGAGAATCATAGAATCATAGAATCATAGAATCATAGAATCATAGAATCAACCAGGTTGGAAGAGACCTCAAAGATCATCCAGTCCAACCTATCACCCAGCCCTAGCCAGTCAACTAGACCATGGCACTGAGTGCCTCATCCAGTCTTTTCTTGAAGACCCCCAGGGACGGTGCCTCCACCACCTCCCTGGGCAGCCCATTCCAATGGGAAATCACTCTCTCTGTGAAAAACTTCTTCCTAACATCCAGCCTATACCTACCCTGGCACAACTTGAGACTGTGTCCCCTTGTTCTATTGCTGGTTACCTGGGAGAAGAGGCCAACCCCCACCTGGCTACAATGTCCCTTCAGGTAGTTGTAGACAGTAATAAGATCACCTCTGAGCCTCCTCTTCTCCAGGCTAAACAGGCCCAGTTCTCTCAACCTCTCCTCATAGGATTTGTGTTCCAGGCCCCTCACCAGCTTCGTTGCCCTTCTCTGGACATGTTCCAGTACCTCAACATCTTTCTTGAATTGAGGGGCCCAGAACTGGACACAGTACTCAAGGTGTGGCCTGACCAGTGCTGAGTACAGGGGAAGAATAACCTCCCTTGTCCTGCTGGCCACACTATTCCTGATGCAGGCCAGGATGCCATTGGCTCTCTTGGCCACCTGGGCACACTGCTGGCTCATCTTCAGCTTACTATCTATCAGTACCCCCAGGTCCCTTTCCTCCTGGCTGCTCTCCAGCCACTCAGTCCCCAGCCTATAGCGCTGCTTGGGGTTATTGTGGCCAAAGTGCAGAACCCTGCACTTGGCCTTGTTAAATCTCATCTCATTGGCCTCTGCCCACCCATCCAGCCTGTCCAGGTCCCTCTGCAGGGCTCTCCTACCTTCCAACAGATCAACACCTGCTCCTAGCTTGGTGTCATCTGCAAACTTACTGATGCTGGACTCAATGCCCTCGTCCAGATCATCAATAAAGATATTGAACAGGACTGGGCCCAGCACTGATCCTTGGGGAACACCACTTGTGACTGGCTGCCAACTGGACGTGGCACCATTCACCACCACTCTCTGAGCTCTGCCATCCAGCCAGTTCTTGATCCAGCACAGAGTGAATCTGTCCAAACCATGAGCTGCCAGCTTGGCTAGGAGCTTCTTGTGGCAGACAGTGTCAAAGGCTTTGCTGAAGTCCAAGTAGACTACATCCACAGCCTTCCCCACATTCACCAGGCGGGTAACCTGATCATAAAAGGAGATCAGGTTGGTGAGGCAGGACCTGCCCTTCCTAAACCCATGCTGGCTGGGCCTGATCCCTTGGCTATCCTGTAGGTGCTTTGTGATGGCACCCAAGATGACCTGTTCCATGACCTTGCCTGGCACTGAGGTCAGGCTCACAGGTCTGTAGTTTTCTGGAGAATGTAGAGCTCTGCTCTTGCTCTTCCCTGAAAAGGTTCTCAAAGATTGGAACAGGCTGCCCAGGGAGATGGCTGAATCCCCATCCCTGGAGATATTTCAATGTGGTGCTGAGGGACTTGGCTTAGCACCAGTCTTTGCAAGTTAGAGGATGGTTGGACTCAGTGATCTTAAAGGATTTTTCCACCCAAAACAATCCTGTGATTGTGTAAGCAATAAAGCACAGGCTCTCCTCAGACCTGGAGTACTGTGTCTAGCCATGGGACTCCCAATGCAAGAGAGACATAGACCTGCTGGAGGAATTGCAAGACTAAGCTGATCAGAGGGCTGGACCACCTCTGGTATATAGACAGGCCGAAAAACTGCAGCTGTCCAGCCTGGAGAAGGAAGATCTTACAACTACATTTCCATACCTGAAGGGGACCTGCAGGAGACTGGGGAGGGACTGTTTAGGAGGGCTTGCAGTGATAGGACAAAGGACAATGGTTTGGAAGTGGAGCAGGGGAGATTTAGGCTGGATATGAGGAGGAAGTTCTGCACAATGAGAGTGGTAAAATACTGGAACAGGTTGCCCAGGGATGTAGCTAAGGTCCCATCCCTGGAGACATTCAAGATCAGACTTGATATAGCCCTCAACTGCCTTATCTCCTGGGTCCCTGCTGTCTGCAGGACATCTGGACAAGATGACCTTTGAGAGTGCCTTCCAGCCCAACACCATTTGTGTGAATACCTGTGTATATGCACACATGTACAGACACCCTGTGATAGACTTCTAACCCTGGAGGTCTCTGCATCAGTGACCTGCCCTCAGAAAGCACTTTGCTGACTATTCCCAGGGTAGAACTTTGCATCCCCCTGAACTGAGCCAAGTCACACGCAAGCTCCTTTACAAAGTGATCGTTTCTTCCAAGTATCTCATTTCCATCAAGTGAACACTATCACCTCAATAATGAATAATCCATAACCTCCTCATAATGCTCTTACAAAGCTAATTACATGATCAGGTTTCACATACACAAGTCTCCCACTGGTTTTTTACTGACATCCTAACTGTGTACAAAGCATTCATGAATAAAAGCAGGCTCAACACCTAACACATGCTTCTCAAGCTAAACAGATGATTTGAAGACTGTATCCGTGCCAGAGCTGGAACATCCACAGGTTGCCATACTTTGTCTCAACACAGAAGTTATGCAAAGACTTTCTTAGGCTTAGTAGAGGTGCTCCAACACTTGCATCATCTTTGTGGTCTCTTCTGGACTCACTCCAACACTTCTATGTTTGGGGAGGGGAGGGGCTGGTTATGCTGGGGGGTATTTTTGTTGTATTTTGGGGGCTTCAGAAGACCCTTTAACAGGTTACCCTTAACTGAAGAAACATTTTTCCTCCACAGACTCTTAAAATTTCTATATACCCTCAATGAAGCAGTTCTGATGTGAGACAATTCCGTTTTTACAGTCCCACTTGTGCAACTCTGTGGCTATAATGCTCAAGTGCACCATAAAGTGTGCAACTTTGCTTTTTTTTCTTTCCCCCCCAAGCTACAGAATGTGAATTGCCTTCTTGCAAACCTCAAGACTCTTTTTTTCCTGTAGGAAGTGAGTTTTTCTCCTAAAAAAAAGCAAACATGAATTGTAGGATCCCATTTCTAGCCTGAACTGTTCAAGAGCAAACAGAGCATTTGAAGCACTTCTAAATAATACTGAAGGAAAGAATTCAGGTTTTAATTAAGCACTTAAAACAGAGAACAGATTCCTGCCTCAGTCTTCTAGTTTAAGTGGAACTGGAAAGGTTGAAACACACCTCTTGCAAATTCATTTGAAGTCTTGATTCTGCCTTCCTAACAAATCTGAGCTCTACTTTTGTATGTATTTTCACTGCTCCCTGTTTCTGCACCCTGTGTGAGCAGAGACATGCATGACCACCCCTGCCAACATATGCAGCTTGGTACACAAGGCTGCTTTTAGGGGCTACTGTTCTAGTTTCATAATTACAACCTAACTGTCTTCAACATCCACTTGCTGACAAGGCAAACGATTGTCAAGTGTATAGAATTAATGTTCCTTTAATTGAACAAAACCTGCTTGGAACAACAGGAAACTCTATTGCATTCTAAAAAGACCCTACTAAATACCACATGAGCTGTACACAAATTGACTGGGTATAGTCACACAGAATGGTAAGGCTTGGAAGGGATCTCTGGAAGCCACCCACTCCAGCCTCCTCTGCCAAAACAGCATCACCTAGGACAGGGCTCAGAAGCATGTGTCCAGATGGGTTCTGAAAGTCTGCAGGGACTCAGCATCTCTCATCAACCTGTTCCAGAGTCTCACCAGCCTCATGCTGAAGAGCTTCTTCACAAGATCCAGTCTAACCCTGCTCTCCTGCAGCTTCAAACCATCCTTGTCCTGTCTCTAGACACCTTCATGAAAAAGTACTCTGCAAAAATACTGTAATCTCTAGAGGTATTAGCAGGCAGCTCTAAGTTCCCCCCAGAGCCTTCTCTTCCCCAGGTTGAACAACCCCAGCTGTCTCAGCCTATCCTTTCACAAGAGGTGCTCCTGCTCTTCATTTCTCCTAGAATGGTAAGTTTGAAAGTGCCCCTTTCTGCATTCACTGATTGGCTGCAACCAGAAAAGACAGTGTTCCTCCCCACCAGTCTTCCAACTATCTTCACATACATCTGTTTCTAACAAGTATTTTTGACAGATGGGGGAGAGAAATGCCATTCTCTCATGCATAATGTGGTATGAGATATTGCACACAGACCTTTAAATTGTCTGTAGAAGTTTCTCTCCCACCACTACAGTAAAATACCACCTTATTTACAATTAAATTAAACCCTCTTTTTGTCAAGCACTTCCAGACAAGTGTTTCAAATGTCACAAATCATTTGTCTGCTTCAGATCCAGCACTTATTTGATGTAGTATCTCAGGGTCTGCAGGAGGGCACAGGGATGATGCAACAAAATGAGGTAATATTCGGTCCTGGAAGGTGCTGAGAACTTGTTTCTCACTAAGAGGAATTGCTGGGACTTAGAAGCCAACTCTTCAATTAAAGTAATATGTAATAGGGTAAAAAAAAATTACCTTCCTAAAGCCAATGCAGGGCAGTGCTTTAAAAGTCATAGTTGTGATTTCTCTGCTATGTACTGTAAGTGAATCAGCAAGATCTTGGATGTTCTAGCATGCAGGCACTATGGAATCCCAGGCACAAATCCAGGCTGGGCACAGAGCGAGTTGAAAGTAGCCCTGAAGAACAGGACTTGGGAGTTGTTGGCTGTGCTGAGAAGCTCCCCAGGAGCCGGCAGTGCCCTCATGCAGCCCAGAAGGCAGCTGTGTGCTGGGCTGCAGCCAGAGGAGTGTGGGCAGCAGGGCAAGAGAGGGGATTCTGCCCCTTGACTCTGCTCTGCTGAGCCCACACCTCCAATACTACATCCAGTTCTGGTGTCCCCAGCAAAAGGACACAGAGATGCTGGAGTGTTCAGGAGATGGCTGCAACCATGATGGAAGGGTTGAAGCACCTCTGCCATGAGGACAGACTGAGGGAGCTGGGGGTGTTCAGCCCGGAGAAGACTCCAGGAGAACCTTATGATCCCTGCAGGTATTGGGAGCTTTACAAGAAGGCTGCAGAGAAACTTTTCTTCATGAGGACATCTACAGACAGGCCAAGGGGAAATAGTTTGAAGCCGAGGGAAAGCAGGGTTAGGAACTTAGGAAGAAGTTCTTCAGTAGGAAGATGGTGAGATGCTCCAATAGCCTGCCCAAGCATGTTGTGAAAACCTCCTCCACACCTGTTCAAGGCCAAATTGGATAAGGCCTTCAGCAGCTGATGAGAGGTGTCCCTGCCCACGATGAGGAGGTTGGAGTAGGTGATCTCTGAAGTCCTTTTCAACTTGAGCCATGCTGTGATTCTGTGAAAACGCTGCCACAGACCTGCAACTGCAACTAGAGCTCCATTTTACTTGGCCTTTTCACTGAGGCTCTTATTCTACAGAACTGCTATTTGCTACTTGAGGAAATTCCTGCACAGATTCTGGACTTGAGCTCTGAAATGGAGATGGAATAAGACAAACCCCTCTGTTACAATCAGAGAAGCTGCACAGAAGGACCAGAGATTGTTTCCCTGCAAATGAAAGGACTGCAGGAAAGATGGAGAGACATTTTATCTGGCAGTGCAGTGATGAGGTGAGAGGCAGTGGTCTCCAACTGAAAGAGGAGAAATTTAGATTAGGTAAGGAAGAAATTCTTCCCCATGAGGGTGAAGAAACAGTGTAAGTAGAGAAGTGGCAGATGCCTCTTCTCTAGAGATGTTCAAGGCCAGGCTGGATGGAGCTTTGAGCAACCTGGTCTAGGGGAAGGTATCTCTGCCTATGGCAAAGAGGCTGGAACTAGATGATCTTTAAAGATCTCTTCCAACCCAAGCCATTCTGTGTGTCTGAAATTATCAAAGCACTTGAAGCAGAGGTTTCATTTCTACAGGAATATTTGCCTTTTGTCTTGTTCTATCCAACAGCAGCAAACTCTCTTTTGCTGCCTGTTTTCCCACTGCCCTTTAGTACTTCTCTGTAAAGAGTAAGAAAAAAGAGACTGTGATCCACAGTCTATTTTATTGTATAATAGAAGTTATTGTCTGAAATATCAACTGCAGGAATCCACAAGACACCTGAGAGACATCAGTCTGCACTGCTTCTCTTTCCTGTTGTCCCTTTTACTGACTCCAGCAAAGCCTTTTTAACAGCCATCAGCTATAATACCCAGACATCCATTTGTCCTCTCCCCTTCACAAGTCTGTTGAGACAGTTTTCCTCTTCCTTTTCTTAACAGAGACACTCTGCTGAAGAGCCAAAATAATTACATCATCCAGTGTAGAACAAAAGAGGCCAAAAGTAACAAGATCAAATTCACAACAATAGGCAATTGAGAAGGTTCCTGCAGCTGTATGCTGTTATGGAAGACAGAGGATGAGCTGCTTAGGTTCTCTCCTAGATTGCATTAGGTTGGAAGAGACCCTCAAAGGTCATCTTGTCCAAGCTCCCTGCGGTCAGCAAAGACACCTACAACTAGATCAGGCTGCCTAGGGGTGCACTAGATTCAGTCTTTCCAGCTAAGAGAAAAATAAGTCCTCTCCTTTGAAATATCTGTGAGTCTGTAAGAGTTGCAGGAAACAATTGCATTAAACCACACCTCAGATAGTCATCAATCATGGCAGGAAACACTTATGGCAATAACCCAGGTAGTCCTTATCAGCACAGATGCAAGCCAAACACACTCAGATGCATTCAGAGCCAAATGGCAGTAGTGGGAGTCAGGCCTAGAGGGGCACTGAAATCCAGCCTCATGTCCCTTTGGAGTACAGAATACATCAGCACTCAAGTTTGAACGTTCTCCCCCTCTACTCACTGCTGAGACCACACTTTGATTACTGGGTTCAGTGTGGAAGCCTTGCTGCAAGCATCCCTCCAGGGATGAGGATTCAACCACCTTCCCTGGGCAGTCCACTCCAGGCTTTGAGAAACCATTCAGGGAATAAGTTTTGTCTGATGTCCAACCTGAATCTCTCCTCTTGTGACTTAAGGCCATTTCCTCTCACCCTATCACTTACACCAAGGGACAATAGATCATTTCCCACATGGCTGCAACCTCTTTTAAGGAGTTATACAGTGAGTTCTCATCTATGTCTCCTCTTCCCCAGACTGCACCCCCCCATTCCCAGTTATCCTACCCCTTGGTACTGACTTCAGCTACTCTTCACAGACTGCTGTACTGCAAGTTGCCCTTGTGCCTGACAACTCTAAATTTCCACTCTCAGTGAGGCCTTCTAGAACTCTGGTATCTCATAAGGGTATTGCATTTTTTGTTTCTCAGCCTCCTGCTATAATGAAGAGCCACTAAGGGGTCTTCCCCAAGCCCCCTTCCCCCAACAATCCCACCTCTGCACTGGAAGAATGAATGCTGACACAGACATAGGAAACTGGCTAACACCAAACTCAAACAGTAAAAACCAAGGTAGTAGCAACTTCAGAGCAAAAGCAGGACATAAAATGGCTCTGCCCCCATTTTTTCCTTTCCCCAGCCACAGCCACATCGACACTGATCACCTTGCCAACATTTCCATGCATTTCTACTGCACATGGAAAGATAGAGAAGGCTAAAATACAGCCTTGGTAACAATGCACTGGAACAGCTTTCCAACGAACCAATAATTTACATCTGAAGTCAGGGCAGGTGCAGGCAGCCTTCAGCATTTTCAGTGCTCTAAAAGCACTAAGAGAAGGAAGTCAAATGGTTCACAAGAGGAACCCTGACACACTGGCAATGCAAATGGGCACTGCTGCAAACAACAGCAAGTTTTCTCTTCCATAATTTGAGAATGCACCTCAAGCACTGGGTTCAGTTCTGGGCCAGTCACTTCAAGAAAGATATTGTGTTGCTGGAGTGTCTCCAGAGAAGTGCAAAGCAGCTGGCAAAGGGCCTGGAGAACAGGTTGGTGTGAAACAGCTTTGGGAACTGGGGTTGTATAGCCTGGAGAAGAGAAGGCTGAAGGGAGGCCTCCCTGCCCTCTGCAGCTACCTGAAAGGAGGTTGGAGTCAAGTGAGACTGTCTCTTCTCTCTAGTATTAGGTAGTGGGATGAGAAGAAGTGGCCTGAAATTGCCTCATGGGAGGTTTAGAATGGACATTAGGAAAACATTGGCTGCCCAAGCAGATGGAGAAGTCACCATCTCTAGAGATGTTCAATAAACATATGGACACTGCCTTTAGGGAAATGGTTTAGTGGCTGTGGTGGTGTTGGGTTGATGGTTGGAGTCAACCTCACAAATGTTTTCCAACCAAAACAATTCTATGATATCACCTTTTTATTCAACTACAACTGCTCTGCAGGGCACTGAAGCAGTGGTTTTTAATGGCAAGTCCTTCTCATCCCATGAAAGGCTTCTCTGAAGAGTGATTTACAGAAGTGAAACATTAGGAACAACTGCTCTGAAATACACTGATGCTCACAGCTGTAAAACAGACCTGGAATGAAGGCATCTCAGAGGAACCCTGATGGAAGCAAAGGTGGCTTAGCACAACTTAACAGCACTCCATGTATTCCCCACAATCCAGTTCAAAACTGGTTTTCCCAGGACAGCAAAGAGGAATCCATTTATGCACTCCTGTCTCTCAAAGCTCCTAAAAAGTTGTGCTTCTAAACACTACACAACTGGGGTTGTGCAGCCTGGAAAAGAGGAAGCTCAGGGGTGACCTCACTGATGTCCACAACTACCTGAAGGGAGGCTGTAGCCAGGTGGGGTTGGTCTCTTCTGCCAGACAACCAGGGACAGAACAAGAGGACACAGTCTCAAGTGGTGTCAGGGGAGGTCTAGGCTGGATGTTAGGAGGAAGTTGTTGGCAGAGAGAGTGATTGGCACTGGAATGGGCTTTCCATGGAGGTGGTGGAGTCACCATCCCTGCAGACGCTCAAGAAAAGCCTGGCTGAGGCACTTAGTGCCATGGTCTAGTTGACTGGCTAGGACTGGGTGCTAGGTTGGACTGGATGATCTTGGAGGTCTCTTCCAACCTGATTGATTCCATGATTCCTCCTGTTTCAGTCTTGTCTTTACCTTTTTTTTTCCCCCCTAATGCCAGTTCTGTTGCAGAAAGCTTCCAATGCAGTTGTGTTGCAATAAATACCTCCTCATAATGGAGAAGTGTGAAAGGCCTTGCATTGCTTTAAGAATAAGTTATTCTCCTCTCAATGCAATGCTTTGGACTGATTACCAACCAGTCCACAGTAACCCATCAACAGATGCATTCCGACCTCACTGCAGCTGTGCCTCGTGAATTAAAGAAGTCAACAAACCCCTCCTGCAGTAACTTACTACTGAAAGTGTGAGAGAACCTTTTAACAATCCATCAGCCAGGCAATTTGCTGTGGTTAGCCAACATGCCATTTAAAATCATGGCAGAGAACAGTCACTCTTCAATACAATAAACCAGCAGCAGCTGCATGGCATGCATACCAACCAAGCCTGAAAAAGGAGTCAGCCTCTCAAAAGCTCCATGGCTGATCCACTTAAGAGCAGTATTTTCTTTTTCAAGCTGTGGCAGAACACAAGATATTTCTTCATACTCAGTCTCTCTGGTCATCTCATTTTAAGACCTAGTACTAATATTTTCAAAGCCTTAAAGTTTAATTTCATACCATCAAAGAAATTCTGGCGACCCCAGCCCAGGAACGACAAACTGCAGCCACAAAGATCATCAGAGGGCTGGAAAAACTCCCCTATGGGGACAGGCTGCAGGAGTTGAGGCTGATCAGCCTCGAGAAGAGGAGGCTCTGCTGAGACCTTGGAGCAGCCTTCCAGTACCTGAAGGGGGCTACAAGGAAACTGGGAAAACTTTTTACGAGGGCCTGTGGCAACAGGATGATAAGGAATGGATTGAGGGCAGCAGATTAGACTGGAGATTAGGAAGAAATTCTTTCTAATGAGGGTGGTGAGACACTGCAACAGGTTGCCCAAGGAGGTTGTGGATGCCCCCTCTCTGGAGTTGTTCAAAGCCAGGTTGGATGAGGCCTTGAGCAACCTGGTCTAGTGGAAGGCATCCCTGCTCATGGCATTAATTAAGCAGGTTGGAAAAGATCTCTAAGATCATTGAGCCCAACCTATCAATTAACTCTTCTCATCAACTAAACTACAGCACTAAGTGTCTCAGCCAGGCTTTTCTTCAACACCTCCAGGGGTGCTGACTCCACCACCTCACCAGGCAGCCCATTCCAATGCCAATCACTCTTTCTGTGCAGAACTTCCTCTTAACATCCAGCCTAAACGTGCCCTAGCGCAGCTTGAGATTGTGTCTTGTTGTTCTGTCACTGGGTGCCTCAGAGAAGAGATGAACCCCACCTGGCTACAACCTCCCTTCAGGTAGTTGTAGAGAGCAATAAAGTTTTCCCTTAGCTTCATCTTCTCTAGGCTGAACAACCTCAGCTCCAAGGTCCCTTTCAATCCAAACCATTCTATCAACTCATGAGAACAGTCTAAGTCTGAGTAACACTGAGCCTGTTGCCAGGCAAATTCAAGTCCTGCAACTTGTAAGCTTTGAGGCAAGACCATTAACCACACTTTCTTTAAGTACTGCTAGGTTAGTCCTCTTTTCTAAGTTACCCTATGTTATTTTACACAATAATACTTTTTAGAGAGAATTATTTGGTTTTGTTTTTTCTGGAAGGATCTACTCTAGACATGCCTTTATGCTGCTCACAGCTGTTAGATTTCTGAATTCAGGAAAAGAACTGCACAGCTTTCCATGGGAAGACTTTTATTCCCTTTCCTACTGCAAGGGATAAGTACAGCAGAAAGGAGCAAGCCTGTACAGAATGCATGACTAAACTAGTAGCTGGCTTGCAAGAACAGGAATAGCTCCACAGAAATAACATTTTATATATAGAAAGGAAACCAATACAGAGAATCATCCTTAATAAGTCTTATATCTAACACTTCATTCTGGTTCTGAGATCTGTAGGCAACAGCAAAACCTATGTCTTCAGTAGGATTGAGTGGGGAAACAGATGCCCAGCATCCATTCAGAGTAAAATCAGAACTGCAGAGGGTTCATTTTGGCCAGGGATCATTCAGCTCAAAACCAAAGAAATATGACAGAATTATGGAATGTTAGGGGTGGAAAGGACCTCAAAAGATCATCTACTCCAAGCTCTCTGCCAGGACAGGATCACTAATAGCAGATCACACAGCAATGCATCCAGGCAGATGGTCTTGAATATTTCCAGTGAGGGAGACTCCCCAACCCCATCCCCAGCAGCCTGTTCAGTGTTCTGTCATTCTCACAGTCAGAAGAATAATAATAAAGATTTTCTTAGAATAAAAAAACATAAAGAGGAAACTGAGACTTGTATCCCTTACTTGCAAAGTCATTCAACAGCAGTACTTCTGAAGGGAGTTATCAAGAATGAACTATGTAAGAAAACTACCAATCACTTGATTTTTCTCCCCCATTGACTCAGTGCATGTCTCCTCAAACATCTACTGCTTGGTAAAATAGAACAGTGATTAGACTCCAAAAAAACAAGGATTAACTTCCTTCACAGGATCATCGAGGCTGGCAAAGACCTCTGACATCAGCAAGTCCAGCCTGTGAGCTAACAGCACAACAGCAGCTACACCATGCCACCAACTGCCACATCCAATCTTTTCTTGAAGACCTCCAGGGATGATGACTCCACTACCTCCCTGGGCAGTCCAATCCAGTGCCTAACCACCCATTCAGTGAGGAATTGCTTCCTAACATCCAACCTAACCCTTCCCTGGCACAGCTTCAGAGTACGCCCTCTTGTCCTGTCATGAGTTCACAGACCCACAGAATGTAAGAGGCTGAAAAGGACCACAAAAGCTCATCCACCAGTCCAACCCCCAACCAAGCATGACCACCACTACTAGATGACACAGGAACATGTCCAGGAAGGTTTTGAATATCTCCAGAGAGGGAGACTCCACACACCCCCCCCCCCCCCCAGGCAGCCTGCTCCAGTGCTGTGTCACCCTCACAGGGAAAAAATTCCTCCTCATGTTTAAATGAAACTTCCTATGTCTCAAGTACCACTCGTTGCCCCTTGCCCTGTCATTGGGCATCACCCAGCAGAGCCTGGTTCCAGTTTCCTGCCACTCACTCTTTACACATTTATAAACATTGATGAGGTCACCTCTCAGGCTCCTCTTCTCCAAGCTGAAGAGCTCCGGCTCCCTTAGGCTCTCTTTGTTACAAAGTCGTACCATTCCCTTCATCATGTTTGTGGCTCCGTGCTGGACTCTCTGAAGCACTTCTATGTCCCTCTTGAATTGGGGGGCCCAAAAGTGGACACAGTACTCCAGATGCAACCACATCAGGGCAGAGTAGAGGGGCAGAAAAACCAATCTTGACCTACTAAGCACACCCCTTTTAATACACTCAAAAACGGCATTGCCCTCCAGGACACAAAAGCACATTGCTGGCTCATGGTCAACCTCCCATCAACTAGGACCTCCAGACCCTCTTCCCCTTGGCTGCCTTCCAACAGGTCAGTCACCAACCTATACTGATACCTGGGGTTGCTCTTTACCAGGTGCAAGACTCCACATGTGCCCTCAAGCTGCCTGGGAGAAGAGCCTGACTCCCACCTGACTACAGCCTTCAGGTAGTTATAGAGACTGATAAGGTCATGCACATGGAACAGAGGAGTACATGACACAACCAAATAAACAAGCAAATAAGCCTTTGAGGAATCATCAGTTAGGGTATTTTAACCATCTGATACACATTCAGTTCTTTCTGCTGTTATCTGGACAGGACTATCTTGCAGAGTGTGGTTAAGAACCTGCTCCTTGTTGGGGGATTACAGAAGAGGGTGTATTGAGACTGGACATTTGGAAGAACTTTTTTTCCCCCCGAGGGTGGTGAGACACTGGAAGAGGCTGCTCAGGGAGGTTGTAGATGCGCTCCTCCCCCAGCAGGTGTTCAAGACCAGGTTGGATGAGCAACCTGGTCTAAGGGCAAGTGTCTCTACCCATGATAGGGGAACTAAAGCTATATGATCCTCAAGGCCCCTCCCAACCCAACCCATCCTTTCCTTAGTGTCTAACTGAGGAACCTACAGCAGGATTTTAGCTTGAGGATTTCTTGAACCACCTGCAGTTCAGATCTTGTGAGGCATTAAATGCACTTAATTTTTTGTTCTTTCTCTTATGCTGTTCTAGTTCCTTAGGAATTCATCATGAACAGGAATTTCATGAGTCTATTTCATAACTATTTATTACACAGCTCTACATTTGGAAAGACAGAAGGAAAGCCACATTCACTTCTTCCCAGTTTATGTAAGAAGCTGTTAGTGGAGCAACAATTCTAAGTAATACTCAAATATTAGAGACCTATAAGTATTAAGAAAAAACCCTAACAGCAAACAAAAGGTTTCTTTTTTCCTGTTTCCCTGAAGACTAAACGATCACACATGCAAGAATTACTCCATGTTCTGCAACACAAGCAGGTCACATCAGTTTGTCTGTCCTATAGAAGCCAGCATGATCCTGGTGCTCTTAAGAGACACAGAATGGTAGGCGTTGGGAGCGAACCTGAAAGATCACCCAGTCCAACCCTGCTGCCAGAATAGTATCACCTAGGGCAGGTCACACAATAACACATCCAGGTGGGTTTTGGATGTCTCCAGAGGAGACTCCATAACCTCTCTGGGCAGTCTGCCGCAGGGCTCCAACACCCTCACACTAAAAAGGTTTCTTCTTATGTTCACATGGACCCTCCTCTGCTCCAGCTTGCATCCATTGCTCCTTGCCCTATCATTGGGCATCACTGAGTAGAGCCTGGATCTGTTCTCCTGACACTGCCCTGCACATCACCAACATCAATGAGGTTAGCCCTCAGGCTCTTCTGCTCCAAGCTTGAGAACCCCAGCTTCCCCAGCAGGGAGATGCTCTCCTCCCTTCAGCACCTGTGACTGTGCACTGGCCACTTCCAAGCAGTTCAAATTTCAAGCATTGTCCAGTTACAAACTGGAACTCCTTTGTGCTGTCACTTAACACCAAGTTTCCGACAGATGCAGCTCCAGAAGAGGTCATTTCCTCAAATTTAAGCCTTCTGCTTTGCATCTGTCTTACTTTCATTAACCTGAGTTACTAGAGCAAAGGCAGCATTGTAAGCTCCAGAGTCCACAAAAGGAAGAAACAAATCATCTTGCTGACAAGCCTAACTGTAGCACTGCAAAGCTCATGAGGGTAGGAGCAAATTAATCATGCAGAAATTCGTGCTGGCATGGCTAGAAGCTTTTGGTACCTGAGGTGGCTCAATTACTACTAGTTAGAGCATCTCCCTACTACATTTGGTTCTGACATGCAAGCACTCAAAGACACAGCAAAGAGGTGTCTTAAACAGTAAGGAATCATAAAAGGATGCGAATATGCCAACTGTGGAACGGCTTAGGCTGGAAGAGACCTTAGACACCACCTACTCCAACCCCCTTGCCATGGGCAGGAACATCTCCCACTAGACCAAGTTGCCCAAGGCCTCATCTAACCTGGCTATGAAAATCTCCAGGGAAGGAGCATCCACTACCTCTTTGGATAATCTATTCCACAGTGTTGCCACCCTTGTAGTGAAGAATTTCTTCCTAAGATCCAATCGACACCTCATCTCCTTCAACAGGACAAGCAGACATGGATTTCAATTGGTGGACACTTATGAAATGTCATTCTCTAGGCTTCCTGTAAGATCCCTTCATGTATTGGAAGGCAGCTCTCTTCCCTAGGCTGAACAACCCCAGCTCCCTTCGCCTATCCTTGTAGCTACTCCAGCTAACAGGAAAGCTTAGAACTGACCTAAGAGAACTCCAATCTCCCAGCAACGCAGACTGACCTGCTACATGAGGCGTTTCAAGCACCTTAATGCCAGCTGTTGGTCCCCAGAGCACTCAGTTTTCACAGATGCTGGTACAAATTTATCACCTTGAAGAAAATTCTTTCCTTTTCTCCATCTCCTCAGAAAACAACCCCACATTTCTCCTGCAAGAGCTCCAACTGAAAGAGCACAACTCAAGCAGCACAAGGGGAAACAGAAGGGATGTGCTCTCTGGTAGAGATTAGCAAGCTGTTGAGGACTTCCTAAAACACTCCCAGCACTGCAAGCCCTACAATGGTCATAAAATGATGCTACTTCAGAACAATAATGAGAAATATGGATCATTGTCCATCACACTAATTGCTAAACTCTGGTTTTCTTGAAGCTACTTGGTCCTGCCTTCACCTCTGAATGAAGTACTTAGTAATGCAACTTGATAAACCAAAGCACCTGTGATCCCTTATTTAGCTGAACAATTATCCCAGCATCTGTTTTCACAGGTTGGAAGGGACTTTCAAAGGTCATCTTGTCCCTGCTGAGTGCAGAGGGTTCAAACACCAACTAGATCCAGGGACACAGCAAGGCTAATCTTGCGTGTCTCCAGGGATGGGGCCTCAACTACATCCCTGGACAACTTATCACAGTGAGAGTGGGGAAATACTGGAACAACTTCCTCCTGAAGTCCAATCTAAACCCACTCTGCTGCCATTTCAAACCATTACTATCATTCACTGATCCCAAGGACTTCTGACCAAATCTGCTACACAAGAATCCAGCTCAAAGCCTGTAGAAGAATCACATACAGCATCGCTCCCATATATTTAAAGACTGTATAGATAACAAGAGCTCTTCAATCACTAAAGTTTCCATATTTCACATGCAGAGCCATGACAAAGATTAGTAGCCTCTTTTCCCAGCAACATAAGTCTCTAAATTGCTTTTATGTATAACCCTATCATTACAGCTACTCATATCTAATTTAGAGCCCACTACTACTTCTACTGCAAGCCTCTTGGTGTTTTTTTCCCCTTTTTCAAGGTTTACTATTCCTTTAGAGCTTTATTTCAATATCAAACTCCAGATACTGTAATTCTCAAGAAGCCTTTGGCTTTGTTTCCCTTTCCTCATCACTATCATCTGCAAGAGGCATTTTACCATCTTCTCTTGAAAACAGACACGCACAAATGAAGCGGCTCCTGCTAGCATGTCTGCACTTTACAGCTCTTCAGAAGTGATTATTCATCTCTGTCCAGACTGTAAAAATCAGGAAGGCAATGATTTGTTTGTTGGATACTAATAATTAAATTTAAGACTAAGACATAAAACCCAGACTTGCAGGACAGATGAAAGTTGGACTGAAACTGTGTCTCAAGAAGCACTCATTCATTACCACTTCACATCTGAAAAACTGCAGAAGGTTTTATGAACAATCAAGGGGGAAGACTTTTGGGAGTGAGGGAGCCCTGGAGCAGGCTATCCAGAGAGATTATGGAATCTCCTTGTCTGGAGACATTCAAAACTTGGATGAGATCCTATTTGACCTGCTGTAGGTGACCCTGCTGTGGCAGAAGCTTTGGACTGGATTATCTCCAGTGCTCCATTCCAATCACCAATATTCAATGATTCTCTGATTGCTTCCAGCCACACAGTTTCTTTTGTAGATCCTCTAAGAGTCTCTCCCCAAAGAAAGAAACACTGACTTCACTTTGGGTAAAGTTCTTTAGCACTTAAAACATCTCACTTTGTGCCTTAGAAACTGGACAGCACAGCTTTGAGTTCACCCCTTTGCTCTTTCAGTAACTACAGCTCAATTATAGAATCACACAGAATGGGCTGGGATGGAAGAGACCTCCAAATGTCACCTAGTCCAACCACCACTGCAGTCAACAAGGGCATCTTCAACTAGATCAGGGTATACAGAGCCCTGTCGAGCCTTGCCTTAAATACCTCCAGGGGGTATACAATCACCTCCCAGGGCAACCTGTTCCAGTGTTCCACTACCCTGATGGTGCACAATTTGTTCTTAACACCCCATCTAAATCTGCTCTTCTCTACTTTGAAGCCATTGTCCTTCATCTGTCACTGTAGGCCTTTGGAAACAGTCTCTGCCCCTCCTATAGCCCCCTTCAGGTACTGGAGGGTTGCTATTACATGCCCCCAGAGCCTCTTCTTCTCCAGGTTGCCCAGAGAGATCATGGATGCCCCCTCCCTGAAGGTGCTCAAACCAGGCTGGATAAGACCTTGAGCATCCTGGTCTACTGGGAGAAGTCTCTGCCCACAGCAGAAGGGTTGGAACTAGTCAGTTTAAGGTCCCTTCCAACCCAAACAATTCTATCAATCCATAAATCTTTGTCTCCTATCCAACTAACAAAGACAGACCTACAAGAACACAAAACCCAAGCTTGTAGAGCCTCAGAGAAGGATCTGACACATCAGCCTAGACACAGGAAGCTCTATCATTTTCAGAAAAGATCAGAGCTTCTCTTATTAGGCTGCTTCTCCATGCTACAAAGAGCATCAGGGTTAAACATGCACAGAATGATAATGCAATTACACCAAAGTACCTCATTTCTACTGACATCTGAGTCCTTTCAGTAGGAAAGCAAGATTAGATGGCAAGGCAGAGATCTTAAGTCCTTGTCTCTTGCAAACAGGCTCTCTAGAATACTTTGTCCTTCTGCAGATCAAAACACATAGTTCTCTAAGCACTTAACTCTTTTACACTGATAGTTGCTGACACTGAGTTAGGATCATCAGGTTCACCATGTATAATGGTAGGGCATGCATCTCACACAGGGATTGGAGAAAACAGACTTGCAACAACATTTGACTCAGGTTCAACAAGCCATGACAATTCTTTTTATCATCTAGTCCCCAAAATGACTCTGTTATACATGGAGATGCATGGCAGATAAGCTGAAAACGTGCAAATTCAGTATGGAATCTGTACAGCATGCAATTACAGCCCCATTTCTAGAGGTCAATGCTGAGGGTCCATAGTCACTCCTCCTAGACTGGGTGCAGAGAAGGGTGAGGAGGCTGGGGAGAAGTCTGCCAAACATGAGCTATGAGGAGCAGCTGAGGGAACTGGAGTTGTTTGGTCTGGAGAAGAAGAGGCTGAGAGGGGACTTTACTGCCCTCTACAACCACCTAAAAGGAAGTTGTAGTGAGGCTGGAGCTGGTCTCTTCTCCCCAGTTAGTAATGATTGGACAAGAGGAAATGGCCTCAAGTTGCATCAGGGGAGGTTTAGGTTGGATGTTGGGAGGAAGATCTTTCCTGAGCAAGTGGTCAGACAATGGAACAGGCTGCCCAGGGAGGTGGTGGAGTTGCCATCCCTTGGGGTGTTTAAGAGGAGAGTGGATGTGGCACTTGAGGCTATGGTCTAGTGATGAAGGATGCTGGGATGAAGGTTGGACTTGATGATCCTGGTGGTCCTTTCCAACCATAGTGATCAGATGTTGTGCTGAGGGATCTGGTTTAGTCAAGGACTTGTCAGTGTCAAACTAATGACTGGACTCAATGATCTGGAAGGTCTTTTCCAATGTAGAGAAATGCTGTGATTCTGTATCAGGGATCCCATTTGTTTCAGTTGCCACAGCTTAGCAGTATCTGAGAAAGCCTCACAAGAAAAAGCCTATTTCAAGCTTCAGAACTTCTCACTGAATACAAAGAGTTGGAAAGGACTTCTGGAGATCAAGTCCAACCCCCTCAACAAGGCAAGTTCAGCTAGAGAAGGTCACACAGTAAGACATCCAGGAGGATCTCTCCCCAGGTCCACCTGTCTGCCAGTATTACAGCGAGCTAGCCACTAAACTACCCACCTGAGGCAAGTGACATTCCACACAAATTCCTCTATGGACCCATACTGTCAAATACAAACAGCTGCTTTACCTCACTCCAGTCCTTGAGGAACAGTCACCTGTTCTCTTCTGGACTTTTATTTCCCATCCTGACTCTGTTCTCTGCTGCAGACACTCACTGATATCAGAGGCTGTCCCTTTAGCAGCTGCCTTATGTATAAAACTGCTTTAGGAGAATGAAGGCAAGGGGGGAAACCTTGCATCAAAGACAGCCAACACTGGCTAAAAACAGCAGCATTTGCCAAGTTAAATATTTCACTGAGATAAACCAAGGCAGAACAGGTATGAAGGATGCATTTAGCAGATCCATTTTTGAACAGTGTTGCTGCAAAACAAATGAACAAGCTTCAAGTATTGGAGCAGCCCACCAACCCACTACCAAATTCTCCCTCCTCCTCACCTCATTCCAGTCACTCCTCCTGCAGAAGGAAAAAAAAAAGTCCCACTCCTACACCTTAAAAGAAGTGTTTTACTATGCTTGCAATGGTCAAAACAGTTTCTTTTAGGTCTTTCAACAAAGTGGAAAGACAATGCAAAAGGAATATTAAACTGAAGTGAGAAGAAAGGAAAATGAAATGAAAGAGAATGTTTTCTCACTGTTTGAGCACTGAAAGGTTTAAGTGCCCACAAAGGAACACAATTCACCCTCTCACTTGAGAGCTCAGCTCACCTCTTGGGACACCCTGTTTTAACTTGAAGCTTATGGAATATGCTACTCTTCAGTGCACTTTACTGCTTCTGCTAAAGCTGTTCCAATTTGTGCAAGTAACCATTCGCTGGGGGAGGATCCAGTATGTGAATGACAAAATTGGGTCAGTTGCAAAATGTCTTGAAGACCCTCAAGCCTAACATCAACCCAGCACCACTACAGCCATTAAACCATGTCCAGAAGTGCTGTCTTCAAGAAAAAAAAAAAAACAACCACCAAGATAATCTACCCCAACTTGTCTGCCATAGGCAGGGACACCTTTCAACTACACTCAGTTGCTCAAGGCCTCATCCAATCTGACTTTGAATATCCCCAAGAAGGAGACATCCATGACTTCCCTGGGCAGTGTATTCTAAAGGTCTCACCACCCTCACACTGAAGAGCTTCTTCTGAAGATCCAGTCTAATCTTGCTCTCCTTCAGCTTCAAACCATTCCTCCTTGTCCTGTCTCTAGATACCCTGATGAGAAGTCCCTCTGCAGCCTTTCTGTAGGACCCCTTCAGGTATTGGAAGGCAGCTCCAAGGTCCTCCTTGAAGTCTTCTCTTCCTCAGGCTGAAGAACCCCAGCTCTCTTCATGGCAGAGGTGTCCCTGCCCTCAGATCATCTCATTACTAAGATAGTCGTGTTATTTATCAGATGTTACTAGGGCAAAGGGACCAATGCCCATCTCAGTACCACCCTGCAGTACAACACCAAGTAATGCCTCAAACAACAACAGTTAGTGCATTACCAAATCACCAGACACCAACTTCCAGACCAATCATTATTAGCTACATGCAAAATTGAGAATTGGATTGAATTTGTGCAACACTCAGTGCCTGTTTCATGACACTGTCCCTAAGGCCGTGGTGTAGACTCATTAATTAGTTAAAAAGCAACCAGTTCAAATGAGGATAATGCAGACTTGACTCTGCCTCTTCCCTCGACTCTTGCCAGACTCCACCTCGCCACACACATGCCTGCAGACCAGTATAATTGACCCAGCTTGTAGCCATAGCCCCTAATTCAAAGGACATTTGCTTCCCCAAAGCTGTGCTCTCCAAGTTAACTCTTCAAAGCACTCCACAACCACAAGGACAAGAATCTCTCCTTGAAAAAAAAATAGGCTAATAACTCCTGAGCCCACAAGGCTGGGACACAGCCAGAGAGCCATAATATGGGTTAACATCTGACCCAACTGTGAAAGTAATTGCTGATTTCTCTGCACAGTAGCTACATCCCTTCCCCCTGTGACCTGGAAGGTGTGCCACTAGTGTCAGACCTCACCTCACAGAGTGCCATGAGATTTCAGCTTTGCTATGCCCTTTAACAACATCCAGTAGCTTTACATCATCCTTTTTCCAGATCCTTTATGTTACTACAACACTGAATTCCAACCAACAGAATTAAGAACAAGAAACAAGTTAAAGAGAAGGCTGCCAATTAAGTTTTTAAAGTCAAAATCTGTAAAGTACTGCTACATGTTAGTCATAAAATGTTATCATGGCTGCACTCTTCCAGGATCATTGAACACAGTGACATCATCTATAGAATGATGGAATAGTAGGGGTTGGAAGTAACCTCTGAAGATCCTCCAGTCCAACCCTCTTACTAGAACAGGATCATTTGGAAGAAATCACACAGGAACACCTCCAGAAGGGTTTTGAAACGCTCCAGAGAAGGAGACTCCACAAGCCCTCTGGGCAGCCTGTTGCAGAGCTCCATAAGCCTCATAGTCAACAAGTTCTCCCTCATGTTCAGATAGAGCCTCCCCTGTTCCAGTTTGTGTCCATTGCCCCTTGTCCTGTCACTGAACACTACTGAGAACAGCCTGGCTCCATCTTCTTGACATTCAGTCTTTAGCTTCTTATCAGCATTAATGGAACCCCCTCCCCCTCAGTCTTCTCCAGGCTTAATGGCCCCAGCTCTCTCAGCCTCTCCTTATAAGGTAGATGGTCCAGTCCTCTCAGCATCTTAGTAGCTCCCTGCTGGACTTCTGCTATTCTTCCATCCTACATCTAGAGTCATGTCAACGAAGAAGCCTCCTTCACCTGTCCAAGGGCAGCAGCAGACATACTGCTTACTCTGAGGACAGGCTGGCACTTGTGACCAGGCTGTCTCTCAAGAAGGAATTGCTCTTTGGAAAGGAGTATGAGAAGATACATGCCATACCCACTTGCAATGGTTAAACATCTACCCTAAATCCAGATGGCACTGTCAAGTGCTGTAAAATTCATCCCAGGAACTCCTTGACATGATGGCCTCTGTAGTCAGCACTGGTGAGGCCATACCTCAAATACTGGGTTCAGTTTTGGACCTCTCACTATAAGGAAGGCACTGAGGAAGGAGTATGTCCAGAGAATGGCAATAAAAGCTAGTGAAGGGCCTAGTGAACAGGTCTGGCAGGCAACAGCTGAAGGAACTGGAGTTCTTTGGTCTAGAGAAACAAAGACTGAGGAGAGAGTTTTTCATTCTCTACAGCTTCATGAAAGGAGACTGGAGCCAGGTGGAGAAAGGTCTTTTCTGTCATGTAACCAGCACCAGGACAAGAAAAGGCATCAAGTGGCACTAGGGGAGGTTCAAGTTTTCTATTAGGAGAAAAGTCTTTCCCAAGAATAGTCAAACACAAGAACAGGCTGCCCAGGGAGGAGTTGTCACCATCCTTGGAGGTGCTCAAAAAAGCCCTGTAGACTCAAGGACAGGATTTAGTGGGCACAATGGCATTAGTGTGACAGTTGGACTTAGTGACCTTAGAGACCTTCGACCTCAGTGACTATGAGATTTTCCATGGTATTACCAAGCACAAGAAAACCCCATGAAGTACATGGACAGCAACAGTGAAAGCGAGTCAGCCCCCAGAACCCCATCTCATGCAAGTTAAAAATGCTCATTGACCTCTAAGCTACTCTTAAAGTGAAAAACAGTAGAAAGAGCTCAAAAGACAGGTGCCACAGAAAGCCTGGGTGGTGAATGGCTGAGAGAAACCCCGAGGAAAAGGACCTGGGGGAATGCGTTGATGAAAAGCTCAACATGAGCCAGCAGTGTGCACACAGCCCAGACAGCAACTGTGTGCTGGGCTGCAGCAAGAGCAGCAGAGCAAAGGAGGGGATTCTCCCCTTTTACTCTGCCCTCATCAGACCCCACCTGGAGTACTGTGTGCAGTTCTGGAACCCTCAACACAAGAAGGACATAGAACCTTTAGCACAAGTGCAGAAGAGGCCACAAAGATTCTCAGAGAGCTGCAGCAGCTCTTCTATGAGGATAGGTTACAAGACTTGAAGCACTACAGCCTGGAGAAGAGAAGGCTCTGAAAAGACCTTATAGTAGCCTTCTGGTATCTGAAGGGGGCTAACAGGAAGGCTGAGGATGGACTATTTACTAGGGCTTGTAATGGCTTTAAATCTCCCCTCTGCCAGTTTAAACTAGATGTTAGAAAGAACTTCTTTACAGTGAGGGTGGCAAGATGCTGGCACAGGCTTCCCAGGGAGGCTGTGGCTGCTCCCTGCCAGGACATCTTCAAAGCCAGGTTGGATGAGGCCTTCAGCAACCTGTTCCAGTGGGAGGTGACCCTGTCTATGGGTGGGGGTTTGGAACTAGATGATCTTTGAGGTTCCTTCCAACCTAAACCATTTCGTGATTCTCCTACCATCACTGGAAGACTATTCCAAGCAAGCCACGCTCACCACTTGGAGGGTTTTTTCCCTTCAAGCCCTGAATCTCAAGCCAGAGTCCACCACGCTGCGAGCCATTCCTTCCAAAAGTGGGAGTGCTTGCCAATAAATCACAACTGTTTTACCATATGCCACGTCCTCCTGCCAACTAGCACCAGCCTGCTCTACTTTGAAGCAGCTTTCATTATAACATAGCTCAAAGCCATGCTCATTAAAAAGTGTGCTGAAAAATGTCAAGTTGTTTTTCCATCAGAAATGTGACTTTGTTTCCCATGAAAGGGTTTGATTTTTTTTGGTCCCCTCCATTGGTGTTTATGGAAGAGGAATATTTGAGAGAGCTTACCTCAAGCTCACTAGTCACTTCTGGGGCTAAGATGACAGCCCTGTCATCAGCTCCCTCACATGCTCATGTCAGTTGTTGCTTTGATGACTGTCCACTTCCCAGTGCTCCACTGACATCAGATCTGAGTGCATTCATTAAACATCCTCCCCATTTACAGTTTGAAACAGCATCTCACAATACAGCCCTCTCTTTGAGTCTCTTTCAGCACTTGCCTTCATCTCTGGGGTCCATATATCTCTGCATGTCCAGCTCTGGGGACCCCAGCACAAGAGAGACATGGACCTGATGGAAGAAGTCCAGAAGAGACCAGCAAGGCCATCAGAGGGCTGAGAGAGCTGGGGCTGTTGAGCCTGGACAAGAGAAGGAACCCGGGGAGACCTTAGAGCTGCATTTCAGTATCTGAAGAGAACCTACAAGAAGGCTGAGTGACTGTTCAGCAGGGCCTATGTGACAGTGGTTTGCAAGTGCAACTGGGGAACTTTGGGCTGGACACCAGGAAGAACTTCTGCACAATGAGAGTGACAGAATACTCAAATGGGTTGCTCAAGAATGTGATTCAGAACCCATCCCGAGAGGCATTCACAATCAGCTTAGCTGTGTCCCTGGTCAGCCTGCTCTAGTTGGAGGTGTCCCTGCTGAGTGCAGGGAGTTTTGACCAGATGACTTTTGAGGGACTCTTCCAACCCTACATCATCTGATTTTTTCTGCATTAGAGGCTCAATTCAGTCAGCTCTAAAAGTCATCCAAGAAGTCATTAAGCCTTTCCAGATTTTTCATGAGCACAAATAACTCAGCACCAGAAATTCCATCTAACAGCTGACAAGACTGGTTTTTAACTGAGGAACCAGCCAAAAACTAGTCCACACGCTGTCCTGATTTAAACTCTGATCTCATTGGACTCATGGGGTAGGAAGAGAGAAATCAACCCAAAAATCTGGCTTTAAAAAAATCTATTTCTATGTGAAACTAATCTAACTCATGGTGGTTTTACATTTTAGCTTCATGAGTCATTGTTAAACCTATCAGAGGTTAATAAAAAAAAATCAGTAAAATTAGACATCAGTTTTTAATGAGAGAAATAATTATTTCTTCTTTCATTTGCTTCCATCCTTGACCAACAGTCAAACAAGAAACTTGCCTTCTTCCCGGGACTGTTACAGCTTTAGGGCAAGTTTAAAAGGATGTTACAGAAGATTCCCAAAGCAAAATTCCTAAGTTTCAAGAGAGACAAAAGCCAGCATCAACATGTGAATCACAGGACAGAAGCTCTACACATGTTTTGGACAGATAACAAAATAAGATTTAAGATTTACACTCATCTTGGCCAGCTCTTACTAGAGATGTGTAATATAAGCCCATGTCAGCTGCTGTCCAGGGGTTACTTCCCCTCACTGCTCATCTACAACTTAAAAATTCAACAGCCCCCCAAAAGGCCAGACAGTTCTAGGCATGCCCAACATCAGGCCTTAAGTACATGAGAGCACTTGTAAGACTAGGAGGAGGACTTGGGGGTGTCCGTTGATGACAAATGCCCCATGAGCCAGCAATGGTCACTGGCAGCCCAGAAGGCAGCTGTGTGTTGGGCTACATCTAAAGTAGGGAGAGCACCAGCACAGGAAAGGGTGTCCCTAGCACATGAAGGATGTGAACTGTTGGAATAGAACCAGGAAGCCATGAAGATGGTCAGTGGGGTGGAGAATCTCCCCAGTGGGGACATGCAGCAAAAGTTCAATTGCAGAATTAACCACACTGTTAAATATCTCTAGGATCCTTGAGTCCAATCTATCACCTAACCCTTCTAATCAACTAAACCACGGCACTAAGTGTCCTATCCAGCCTTGTTTTGAACACCTCCAGGGATGGCCACTCCACCATCTCCCTGGGTAGCCCATTCCAACGCCAATCACTCTTTCTGTGAAGAACTTCCTCCTAATATCCAGCCTACACCTGCCCTGGCACAGCACTCCAGGTGGGGTCCCACTGAGATGGATAAGAGTCAGAACCATCTTCTGTGACCTACTGGCCATGCTTCTTAAGTAGCCCAGGATTCCACTGACCTTCAGAGATGCTAAGATGCCACAGACTTCATCTTTTCACCTTTGAAAGGCCTCCCCTTGACTTAACATTTAGAATTAATTCTATCTATAAAACTTCTGTTCTGCAACATATAAAATGTAAGGACAGCTGCTCACAGCCTGTCCCACTGTGCCCTGTCCCTGTACACCTTTCCAGGATTCTTCTGACCACAATTCCTCAGTAATTTAAACCAAACAAATGCTGAGGACTCTAGACTAGTTTGCAGATGACCTTTCCATTGAAAGGTTCTGACTTCTTCCACAACCATTGAGACTGTTCTGTGATTCTATTGAAATTAGGAAAAATCCAGCTTAATGGGGAAGTTTTTATCAAAACTTTGCACTTCCTTCTTTCTTACTGTACACAGAGGGCTCCAATAACACAACAAGTCAGTAGCAGCTGAAAAGTGGAGCTAACCAGGGTACAAATTCTCTTTGGCTGTTTCTCAGATCTGTTGTGGATGTACCTCAGTATAAAAGCAGCCTAAGAAACTCCTAGGTGACATTACAGGTTAGTCTCTCAGCTGCCAAAGACTTCTCTGCAGCACAGGGTGAGTGCATCACTGCAACACATTCCCACTGTCATCAGTTACTGCCTGTCACTTCAAAAGGCCAGCCAAATATACTGACTGTGAGGAATCATAGAATGGTAGAGGTTGGAAAGGCATCTGGAGGTTGAGTCCAACCTTGATGCCTAAAGCAGGATCACCTAGGGCAGGCCACACAGGGCTGCGTCTCTTTTCTGTAGTATGAGGGGATAAAATGAGAGTAAATAGACTGAACATGTGCCAGGGAAGGTTTAGGTTGGATATCAGGAAAACATTTCTTCCTTGCTAGGGTGGAGAGAGATTGGAACAGACTGCCCAGAGAGGTAGAGTCACCATTCCTGAGGTGCTGAAAAAACGTGTGCACATGGCACTTGGAGACATGGTTTAGGGACCATGGTGATGCTGCTGGGTTGACAATTGGACTCAGTGATCTTAGAGGTCTTCTCCAACCAAAACAACTCTACAATTCCATGTCCAGAGGAGGAGACTCTGCCACCTCTATAGGCAGCCTGCTCCAGTGCACTGACCACTCTTACATCAAAGAAGTTTCTCTTCCTGTTGAGGTAGGAATTCCTGTGTTCCAGTTTGTGTCTATTAATGAAGCAATGTTTGTCTCTCTCTACAGAAATCTAAGAGGTGAAAGAGTTACATGATCTGAAGAGACCCTAGAGTATGGCACTGTTACTTCTGCTATGCAGTCCACAGCAACAGAAACAATGAGCAGATTGATGACTTGTGCCAAGGCACAGTAAACCTGGGTCAGTTTGAGCACAGAAAGAAGAGGAGCTGCTGCATAGCAGCCTTGCATTAGCAACATCACTCAGAAGAGTTTATATATGGCTGCCAAAAATTATCAGTTAGGTAGGGATAAAATAATACCCACTTTCTTCCCAACTTGCACCCAGCATGAAGAACCAGCAGCAGATGGTGCTGGATGCCAGAGGGCAGCCCTGCCAACACTCAGAAGCACACACTTGAGCTCCTAGTCCAAGGGCAATTTCCTGCACCTTCTGAGGAGCAGAGGATTAGTTACCATTTCATTTTCCATGCCCGTTCTACTCTGGTGTCCCACAGCCTATCGGTAATTATCATCGGGAATAAGCCACGGGCAGAGCTTAATCTCAGATCCCCTACCAGGCCAATGCACTGCTTGCTACAGCCTGTCCTGTCCACATTGTGTCTTCTCCTCATTTAAACTGAATTAAGGATAGCAGTAAGCAGGTACATGTGTTAGCCAGGCAGACTTACTACAACCGTCCCGAGTCAAACGCGCTGAGACTGTGCGACTTGTAGCACTTATCAAAGGGAGGGATTAACAGCGCCAGGGCTACAGTCAGAGGGGACAGGCAAGCACCATGGGAAGCTTCTTTGTATCGTTCTTGCAAGTGCTTTAATGAAAAGCTAAGCCCTGCTTGGCTTTCTGATGCCAGACCTTTAGTGAGTGTTCACCCCTTCTAGTTTTGCAAAGCAAATGTTACAGATTTTCACATGAGCAGATACAATTAGGAACTGCATGAACACATCTTCAAACAACACTTCAACAGGAAAGCAAAAACATTCCCCTTTGTTTGTCAATGTGTAAGTCAGATGCTAAATAAGAAAGTATTCAAATGCCTGTCATCAAGGCTGACTCCTGAAAGCATGCAGATTAACTCTAGAAGCAGAAAATCCTTTGCTAGCTTTTAAACTGCTGAAGTGTTATGAACATGGACAACCCATGCCAACTGCTGCTGGTCACAAAGAACCTACCTTTGAGCTCCAATAAAGCTGCATTACATCTTGCTACCAGAAATAAGCATGCTGGAGCAGTTTGCTTTCTGTTTTTTTTCTAGAAATCAGAATCATTTCAATTGGCAGAGCCCTTTAAAGTCCAACCATTCTCTGACTCAAATGAGTTCAGTGCTAAACTATAACCCTCAGTGCCACATTTCTGCATCTTTGAACATCTCCAGGCCTGGGGATTCAACCACCTCCCTGGGGAGCCTGGAGAAGAGAAGCCTGAGGGGAGTCCTTCTGGCTCTCCACAATTCCCTCAAAGAAGGTTGGAGACAGGTGGGCTCAATCTTATCCTATCACTTGTTACTAGGGAGGTAGGAATAAATGGTCTCAAGTTGCACCAGGGGAGGTTCAGATTGGAGATGAGAAGGGACTTAGTGACTGAAAAGGTTCTCAACTCCTGGCACAGACTGCCCAGGGAGATGACTGAATCCCCATCCCAGGTGATGTTTCAAAGAGGCAGAGATGTGGTACTGAGGGATGTGGTTTAGACCCAGCCATGGTAGAACTAAATAACACCTGGGACTCAATGATCTGGAATGTCTTTTCTGACAGAACCAACTCTGTAATTCTATAACTCTCTAAGATTGTGACTGCTGTTCTTTCATTTGTGACACGTTTATCAGAGGACTCAATTCCCCAAGGTTCATACAATGACATGAACCTGGACCTTAAGAGACAAACATTTCTTCTTTTTCCTCCTTTGTAGCCACTACAACTTTATCAAAAGATCATTTCTGACTCCCAAAGTTTGAAACAGTGACAATAAACACAACAGGACTCTTAGAGCATTCATATCAAAACCAAAGATCACAGAATATTAGGGGCTGGAAGAGACCTCAAAAAGATCATCCAGTCCAACCCCCCTGCCAGAGCAGGATCACCTAGATCAGATCACAACAGAATGCATCCAGACAGCTCTTGAATATCTCCAGAGAGGGAGACTCCACAACCACCCTGGGCAGCCTCTTTCAGTGTTCTGTCATTCTCACGGGGAAAAAACTTCTTCCTCAGGTTTCCATGGAACTTCCTATGCCTCAGCTTCCACCCACTGCCCCTTCTGCTGTCACTGGGCATCACCAAGCAGAGCCTGGCTCCAGCCTCCTGGAACTCACCCTGCACATAAACACTCATGAGGTTACCCCTCAGTCTCTGGAGACAATATTGCTGACTTACAGTTTATTAGAAGAGTTTTGCCATCCACTCCTAACCCTCCTGGTTTGACTAAGGCACAATTTATTAAGCTATCTCCCAGAAATGGTCAATTTTTATCAGACCTGACAGAAGCAGTGCATGTTGCACTTCTTTTGTAGGAGTTATTGCATTTTAGGATGTTCTCCACACACATATTGAAGGAGTAGCTAAAAGGTGAGATTAGTTTAGAAACAGTCAGTAAAAAAAAAACCCAAGGCAAGGTCTGTTCTCATTGCTGCAACAAGCTACACAAGTTCCTGGCAAACTCACACATACTGAAGGAGCAAGAGAACCTTTTTCACCTTCCAGCATTTGTATTTATTTACAAAGCATTTTACTGCTCATTTGAATATGAAATTTAATGTTTGCCTGAGAAAAGCAGCCCACAACTTAACAATCCTGTGGAATGCTACAGATGTCATTGTCATTTTAGTACTAAACACCAAACATTCAGAATTGTTATCTAAAAGACGTTCAAGTATCAATATATTTGAGGACAAAATATTTTGCAAGTTCATTTTGCCAGGCTGCTTTAATAATAATTAAAAAATGATTCAGAGAGATCCTGATGATTTCCAAGTGTGACTGCTCAGAGTTTCTGACAGTAAAAAAAAACCCAAAGACACTGATAACATTTTCAGTCTCATTTTGAAACCACAAACCCCACTGAATTAGCCTCATATAATCACTTCTGATTTCTCATTTAACCTAGTGTTTGCCCTCCATCCACTCCTCACACCAACTTTCCCCCAGTGGAGTCATGGGATGTGTGCTAGTTTGAAGCAAGCTGGAATGTTTTGGTACAAGAACTAGATAACGGGCAGTGAAATGAAAACAATTGTGTCTACTTCTCTCACAGTTACGCTGAGAACTCTGGGAAGAAGAAAGACTTCTTCTCCATTTTGTCTCTCTCTCTTGCTTTTGCCTTGGACCTGGTCACATCTCATTAACCCTGCTCCTACTAACCTTGCTCCCTAACCTCTTGGCTGCACCTCTTTTCTTCCTGAGAACTGGGGTAAGGTTGAGAGGGCCGGGGGGAGGTGTTGGGGTGGTTTGAGAGCCCCTCCTGGGGACTCAGGTTTCTGGGAGGGGAGTTGTGCTTTTGTATTGTTTATCCTTTGTATATTTCTGTATATAATTGTATATAACTGTATATATTGTAAATAGCTGCTTGTAAATTCTGCTAGCTGTAAATAAATTGCTTCATCTATATTCCCAGAGGCCGTCTGAGTTAGCTGGGGCAAATACAAAGTGTGGGAGGGGCGGGGTAACCCCCAAACCATCACAGGATGGTAGGGGTCGAAGGCCCCTGCCACAGCAGACTGACCAAGGGCAGGTCACACAGGAAACCATTCAGGTGAGTTTTGAAAGTCTCCAGAGAAGCAGACTCCACAGCCTCTCTGGGCAGTCTGCTCCAGGATCCAGCATCCTCACCATAAAGAAGTGTTTCCTCACGTTGAAGTGGAACCTCCCATGTTCCAGCTTGTACTTGTTGTTCCTTGTCCTGTCACTGAGCACCAACAAAAAGAGCCTGGCACCTTCATCCTGACACCCATCCCTCAGATATTTATAGACACTGATCAGATCCCCTCTCAGCCTTCTCCTCTCCAGACTAAACAGCCCCAGGGCTCTCAGGCTTTCTTCAAGGAGAGATGTTCCAGTCCCCTCAGTCATCCTTATAGCCTCCACTGGACTCTCTTCATCAGAACCCTGTCTCTCTCAAACTGAGGAGTCCAAAGCTGGACACAGTATTCCATGTGTGGTCTCAGCAGGGCAGAGGGGAGGAGAAGAACCACCCCCGACCTGCTGGCTACACCTTTCTTGATGCGCCCCAGGATGCCACTGACCAATCTCTTGGCCACAAGGACACACTGCTGGCTCATGCAGAATTTGCTGTCCACCAGGACTCCAAAGTTTTTTCTCCATAAGGCTGCTTTCCAGCAGGACATCCTCTGGTCTGTACTGGTGCCTGCTGTTGCTCCTTCCCAGATGTAGAGCTCTACACTTGTCCCTGTTGAATTTCATGAGTTCCCTCTCACCTAACTCACCATCCTCTCTAGATCTCATGGAACAGCAGCACAGCATCATGCTGTATCAGCCAGTCCCCTCAACTTGATACTATCAGCAAACTTGCTGAGGATTCCCTCTATCTCCTCATCCAGACACAAAAGAGCTACCACACACAACCAATTAAGAAGAAGAAAATCCACCAGCACATTGTGTAAGCCTTAACCCCTAGAAACAGCTGCAAACACACAGAGAGTGATGCTGTCATTTCTATGCTGCATGGCTCCGCTCCATAGCAATGTGTGCCTCAGCAGAGCCACTGCAGATCACACACACAGAAGCTTTCTACAATCAAAGCTGCATTGTAATTTCTAAAAATCAATTAGGCAGAAGCAGCAATTACCTGGGTTTAAGAAGAGTATAATTTGTTTTCCCTGTGCTGAAGAACACGTTGCATGTAAACCAGAAGCACACCGGCCCAACTGCTGAAAACAGTGACAACCACCTTGAAATGGGAACTGCTACAGCAGGAGTTAGGCAATAGCTGACAGCAGCATCCTGGGCTGCATCAGGAGTGACCAACAGTGCAAGAGAGGATTCTCTGCCTGTGCTTTGGTGAGACCCCAGCTAGAGTACTGCCTTCAGTTCTGCTGCCCATTGTACAAAAGGGACGTGGAGCTGCTAGAGCAAGCCCGAAGCAGGCAGTGAAGATGATCTGCGGCACCTCATCTATGGGGATAAGTTGAAAGAGTTGAGGCTGTTCAGCTTGGAGAAGAGAATGCTTCAGGGAGACTTCAGAGCAGCCTTGCAGTACCTGAAGGAAGCCCACAAGACCAGGAAAGGACTTTTTACAGCGACTTGTTTTGACAGGATGACAGGAAATGGACTGAACCTGGAAAAGGGCAGATTCAGACTGGAGTTGAGGAAAAAGTTCTTTCTAACGAGGGTGGCAAGACACTGGCACAGCTTGCCCAGGGAGGTGTTCACAGCCAGGTTGGATGGGGCATTGAACAACTTGGTCCAGTGGAAGGTGTCCCTGTCTATGGCAAGGGGGTTGCAACTGGATACTCTTGAAGGTCCCCTCCAACCCAAACCATTTTATGACTTCCCGTACAACATCTTGCACTGCACACTTCAGAAAGGGAACTGTAGAGCCTCCCAGTTCAGCACAGCTCCCACCTGGCCCTAGCCAAGAATGGGGGTTCACAGACCTTCCAACTTCTGAACCAATTTTCATGTCACAAAGATGATCAGAGGGCTGGAGCACCTCTGCTACGAAGACAGGCTATGAGAGTTGGAGCTCTTCAGTATAGAGAAGAGAAGGATTCAAGAAGACCTTATAGTGGTCTTCCAGTGTCTGAAGGGGGCCTACAGGAAGGCTGAGGAGGGACCCTCGACAAGGTCTTGTAATGACAGGATGAGGGCTAATGGGTTTAAACTGGCAGAAGGGAGATTTAGACTAGATGTTAAGAGGAAGTTCTTTACAATGAGGGTGGTGAGACACTGGAACAGGTTGCCCAGGGAGGCTGTGGATGCTCCTGCCCTGGAGATGTTCAAGGGCAGGTTAGATGAGGCCCTGAGCAACCTGCTCTAGTGGAGGATGTCCCTGTCTATGGCAGGAGGTTGGAGCTGGATGATCCTTGAGGTCCCTTCCTACCTAGTTCATTCTATGACTCTAAGTGCTGCCTCGCAATCACTTAGAGCAGTTTCCTCTTGAGCTACTTGAAAATGAACAATGCATTGCTTTATCAAATCATGGAACATGTCCACACCAAAACATCAGAGGTGAAACCAAGGGGAACAACTGAGAATCAGCCTCAGTTAGGACACGTGTGAGAGCAAGAGCAGAGCAAACCAGAGAAGCCTCAAATGGGGAAGAAACATTAAGATGCTGTCTACAGCAGGTTATGCAGTGTATCAGATGCAGGTAGGTAATGCAGGCAGCTAGGTCTTCACTTAATGGGTTCCCTTCAAAACCTTTTTATTTTAGCCCAAAGCAGTTCTGAAAAGAAAGGGAACACAATAAAAAGGCAGGGCTGTGATGCAAGAATGAACAGATATTGCCCAATAGATCACTGCTGTTGTGCAGCTTCCCTTCACCTTGTATCCTAGGAAACAGCAAGATATTCCCAACTCCATCACTTCTCTTCCTCCAGTTACAATTCAGCTCCCCTAACCACATCATTGCTCATCCATTCAAGTCTTTAGCTCCCTGAGGTTTTCCTCAGCTTCAGTTGGCTTCTCCTTAGCCTTTTTCCCCCTCCACATGCCTTTCTTATCCTCTCAGTGAAAGACTAACCTCTCTCAGTTGGAGTAGAGTGATACACCATTCTCCATACACAGCTCAGGAGCAACCTGAGCAATCCAGCAAGAGAAAAAATAACAGGAACAGCAGGACAAGGTCACCATTCACCTCTCTCTCCTACCAGCACCCTTCAATCACATCTACAATGAAAGACATGTCCTGGTTCTCTCCTACTATCCAGCCTATTCAGCTCTGTATTCATCCTATCATATATAAAGGACAACATAAAAGGAGCAAAAAAAGTAGTAGCAACACTGGGAGTGGGGGTTGGTCTCTTCTCTCTACTAAAAAAAGTGACAGAATAAGAGGAAATGGCCTCAAGCTGTGCCAGCCAGGGAAAGTTTAAGTTGGACATTTGAAAAACATTCTTCCCTGAAGGACTGGTTAAGCATTGGAAGAGGCTGCTGAGGGATGTGGTGGAGTCCCCATCCCCAGAGGTGCTCAACAAACAGGTGGACAGGGCACAGTTTAATGACCATGGTGGTGGTAGGCTGAAAGCTGGGGTTTTATCATCTTAGGATTGTTTGGGTTGGAAAAGATCTCTGTGATCCTTGAAGTGAAGCAGCAGTCAGAAAACATACACAGGGAGGAGAAAAATAAAGAGAAACACAACCAACCAACCACCCTGAGACAACAGAAACCAAGAGAGAGAGAGAAGAATAAGGGAGGACCTTGGAAACACAAAAAATGACAGAACACAAGAAACACCTTGCACACATCCACTGAAAACATTTAGAGCTGGACACCTCTTAAAAGAGCACTGTTGCTATGCTACTTGGTACTATGCTGCTCTCCAGAAGGAGATCCAATTGAACATATTAGTTCCAGCCAGTTGGATGTGTGACCAACCACTTGAAGGGATTTGCATCTCTATTAATTTTTAAACAAGTTATTAGCAGCACACTCATTGTCCAAACTTCCAAAAAGGAAGACAGCTAAGCCTTGATCTACAGATGTGTTACACAGAAAGCAGCCCTAAGCTGCTGAGTGCTGTTCTTTCCTCTCCCTGGACCTCTCCATACTCATCTGGAAACACCCTGACATTACAGAGAGGTTATGAAATTTTTCTATTCAGTTATTCAAATAAAGTTGTTTGGGTTTTTTCTCTTGCTTTTGTTTCTGTCACCAACACTCCTTTAGCCTTCCATGTTTTTCTTCTTCTCCCAAAGCTACACATGATCCAATTGCAGAATGGTTTGGGTTGGAAGGGACCTTAAAGATCATCTAGTTCCAGTCTCCTGCCACGGGCAAGGCCATCTTCCACAAGTTCAGGTTTCTCAAACCCTCAATGACATAATGAACACTGCCACCCCTAAAGTAACCCTCTGCTTTCTCTGCACCACTTCTACCCAGTGATGGTTGTAACTTATGGAATGGCAGAATGGCCCAGGTTGGAAGCAGAGATCATCTACTCCAACCTCCCAGCCACAGGCAGGGATGCCTCTCAAGTAGAGTCGTCTGTTCAAGGCCTCATCCAACCTGGTCTTGAACACTTGCAGGGAGGAGGCATCCACAACATCCCCAGGCAGCCTATTCCACAGTCTTACCACTCTCGTGCCAAAGAACTTCTTCTTGAGATCCAGTCTAACCCTGCTCTCCCTCAACTTCAAACTATTCCTCCTTCTCCCATCTCCAGACACCCTCAAAATCCCTCTGCAGCCTTCCTATAGGATCCCTTCAGATATTGGAAAGCAGCTCTAAAGGCCCCCCAGAGTTTTCTCTTCTCCAGGCTGCACAACCCCAGCAACCTCAGCCTATCCCATTTCAACTGAAGTAGGGCACACAAATGATAAATGGAGTTTTCTGCCTTCCTCCTGCTCAAATATCACCTGAATTGTAGGTACACATCTGAGTTACCTTAAAATCCCACCAGGCACATCACAAGTTCCTTAACCTGCACAGTGACTCCGTTAAATACTAAGCATTTTCTATTGCTAACCTATGTTTCTTGTATTGCTTTTCTACAATACCTGAAGCCTGTTTTAGCATGCTGAAGGGAGCTACCATAAACCTCCCTTTTTCATGTTTTTTGCCTCTTAAAAATCGGGGTCTAAGTCAACTTAGAAAACAAGCTTTTAGTGTAACTCCCTTGCACTGCAGTCACTGAGCTATGCTCAGGTTTTTAAAGCAACAACATTCTTTCTCCTCTTCCCCACCTTGGGAAGACTTATTTTTGTAGCCTTCCTTAAGCCACTGCTCCAGAAAGCTTCTGGCTCACAAATCTGACCCCTCAAACCAAGCAGCTCACCTGCAGACCTTCATTACAGAGCCTGCATTCAGCCACAGTTAAAAATCTGAGGAGGAGAAAACATTTATACTTCACTCTCCATATGAGGTGGTTGCCAAAGAGAGATTGCAGGGTGTAATTAGCAATATCTTCACAAGTGGGAAAAGCTGGAGGAGCATAAAGAAGTTTTATGGCACTAGAAGAACTCTCCTCTCAAAGCTTCAATTACTTCTTTTCTTCATGCCTTTATTGTACTTTTGCTCTACTTGTAGCTTCCAAAGAAAATTCCCTTCAGAGGAGAGAAAGAGAACCAGCTGTTAAATCAGCTAACACCTTCAAAAACTCAACTGCTAATTGTGTTTGCAGTACTTTGCATTCTTTGCTCCACTGGTATCTCATCCAGTCTCTCCTGCCTCACTCTTATCTACTCTCTCAGTCGCACAGCTTCAATCACTAGAGGTGACAGCATTTAGAGCCTGCAGAGTGCTCCATAGAATTAGTCTTCATTGTTGTTGTTGTGCTTTAAGCGAGGTAACAAAACCTTGTAATTCTCTATAGTAGATACAATCTACTTACGGCTGCCAGAATGAAGCTTCTCTATGCTTTTTATCTTTCTTGCTTTGTTCTTAAAAAGACACAAAGTTCAGGTTTTGATTTATTGCTTTAGGTCTTCAGTTTTCATGAAGACAGATGAATACCAGACAATCAAATCATGAAATCATTTAAGCTGGAAAAGTAGTCCAAGATCAAGTCCAACCAACAATGCAACACTACCAATATAGAGGTCAGAAATCTTCAAATCATGGAAAGGAATATAAGGTTCCAGAATGTTCAGATGGCATCAAGAAATGTTTGGAAATATTCATAGGTTTAAAAGCTAATAGACAGAAACAAAAACAATTTGTCAATTGCCCTGGGTTGAAAGGGACCCTCAAAGGGCATCTTGTCCAAGCCTCCTGCACTCAGCACAGACACCTCCAGCTACATCAGGCTGACAAGGGACACAGCAAGACTGATCTTGAATGCCTTCAGGAACAGGGCCTCAATCCTATCACTGGGCAGCCTGTTCCACTGTTTCACCACTGTTGTTCAGAACTTCCTCCTGACGTCCAACCTAAATCTCCCTTGCTCCAGTTTCAAACCACTGCCCCTCGTCCTGTCACCACAGGCCCTTCTGAACAGTCCTTCCTCAGCTTTCCCGTAGGCCCTCCCCAGACACTCTAATTTCTCCCTGAAGCCCTCTCTTCTCCTGTCCCACCTCTCTCAACCTGTCTTTAAGGCAGGGGTTCTCCAGCCCTCGGATTATCATTGTGGCCCTCCTCTGGACCCACTCCAGCAGGTCCAAGTCCCTCTTGTGTTGGGGGAACATAGCACTGCAGAGGAGGTCTCAGAGACCAGTTTATCCTTCAAGATACCCTTCCCTGAGCAAGGAACCAAATGACCCCAGAATCACATTGCAGGATGCTTTAGCATACACTTCTCTTCAGTTTTCCTTTATGTTTGGCAAGGCCCATAGGAAACACATTCAGGCTAAAGCCATTTCTGCTCTGGCCTAACAAAGCCCATCTTAAATTAGAGATCACAGCCTAGAACACGGCACTCCAGACTCAGAATTCTCTGGCAGAAAGGAAAGGCACTCACAGTTGCATGGCTGTAGATGTGTCTTGGCTCAGAAAAAAACACTTCCAGACTTTGGTTTTTTGCCTGTTTATCTTCACTGGTCATGAAGCCATCAAATTTCCTGCAAACCCCAACTTCAGGTTGGTGAGGTTTTTTTTTCCCCCCCCATTCACTTATCTGCTGCATGTGGCCTTTAGTTGGCATTTGTATGCACTGCGGCACTGCCCCAGTTTTAACTCCCCAAGTAATACTGCACTTGAGTTTCTGGCAAGATTAATGGGAAGTGGATTTTTGGAAAACCATTTAAGCACTTTCTTTGTAAATGGCCACAGGATGCTTAATGAAATAGGCATTTCTCACAAGTCAGCTTTTCTGTGTGGCTTCTGCTGCTTGGACTTGGTTTGAGGTCTAAGGTTTTTACATAGCAAAGGTTACACAAGGATTTTTTTTTCCCCCTCCTTATTCACTTCCTGCACACAAAAAGAGCTTTAAAAAAATCATTAATAAGAAACAGTATCAAAAAGTTGATGGATTCTATTTTTCTTTTCCAGAGTACACCAAAACCCAACTAGTTTAGTTGCTACTGGCTCCAAGCAGAAGTATTTCACAACGCTCGCCTGTGGTGACAAGTTCCACTGCAAGTTTGCACCTATTCTATGATAACCCAACTAAAGAAAGCATCTCCATTGGAGGGCTAAGGTTTCCAAAACCTGACCAGGGACATGCTCCTCCTACCAGCAGACCTACCTTCCAATTCACCTGAAAGAAAAACAAAAGGCAAAACCCTGCAGCAGCTCATCCTGCCAGTAGATAAAAGGGGGTAGAAGATGCACTGAGCACAGTACTCCAGGCGAGATGCCCCCGGAACAGAGGAGCAGAATCCTCTCTCTCCATCTGCTGGCCATGCTGCTTTGGATCCTGTGCAGGCTGCCACCGGCCTCCTGGGCAGCAAGTGCCCATTACTGGCTCCTGTCCAGCTTCTCATCTACTAGGAACCCCAGTCCTTTTCTGCAGGGCTGCTCTCAATCTCATCATCCCCCAGCCCAGATTGGTATCGAGGATTGCTCTATTTCAATCAGTATCTTCCCCTGAAGGACTCTGCCTCTTCCAACAGTATTCTATCCTGAGGAACTCTGCCCCTGTTCACAAGTACATGACAGCACTATCTGCTGTTCTCTCTTCCTCTGTAATCAGAGTAAGGGTAAGTGATTTGATGAAGTGACAGAACCACATCAAGAAAGGCGATTCTAGCACATGGCTCTGTTTTGGAAGACTTCACCTGGACTGCTGTGTACAGCTATGGACACCTCAATATAGAAAGGATATGAACCTGACAAACTGGGTCCAGAGAAGGGTATGTTCAGAGGGCTAGAGCACCTCTGCTACAAAGACAGGCTGAGGTAGTTGGGGCTGTTCAGCCTGGAAAAGAAGATGCTCCAGGGACACCTTAGAGCAGCCTTTCAGTACCTGAAAGTGGCTACAAGAAGGCTGCAAAGGTATTCACAACCTGCCTGGCTGTGTTCCTATGTGATCTGGTCTAGGTGATCCTGCTCTGGCAGAGAGGTTGGACTGGATCATCTTTTGAGGTCCCTTCCAGCCCCTGACATTATATAATTCTACAAACTGCTTCCAGAATCCTGCAGTAATAGGATTAGGGTCAATGGGTTGAAATGAGATGTTAAGGATAAGTTCTGCACCATGAAGGTGATGGAACACTATAACAGCTTGCTTGGAGACAGTTGAGGCTCCAGCCCTGGAGACATTCAGGGCCAAGCTCAACATGGTTCTGAGTGATCTGATCTAGTGGAAGATACCCCTGCTGAATGCAGGTGGGTTGGACCTTTGGAAGTCCCTTCCAACCCAAACCATGCTATGATTCCCTGTACCTTTTCTTTTGACTGTCCAGAGGTCAATTTTTCATCTCCCTTTACTTGCTAATTCACTAACTCATTTAATAAAAGGAAAACAAAAACCAAACACAAAACCCCTAACAGTAACGATGAAAAGCAAGCTAACAAACAAAAAACCCACCCCAAACAAAAGGAAGCTCAAATCATTAACACCATTTCCTTCCCCCATTAATTCCCCCAGAAATAATCATTTCGGGATAAATATTGCCAAGACAGACAGATGAAGGAGAACATAAAGATTTTTGTATGCTTTCCCTGACAACTCCCTCATTGGGATCAATAATGGATTGTGAGGACCAGAAACGTCACTACAGAGCCACAAATCTCAACAAATAAGAGCTGCAGCTCTGTTGTGAATCATGGGGAAATGCACAGATCTTGTGTTCAGCAGTACCTGGAAATCAATGCTAGGACATCAGAAATAAAGGGAGCACTTTGACATGCAAGAGGCAGGGGGCTGTTTTTTACCACAAATATTAAAGTCCTAAGAGCACTTCAGTATTTGGAAGGAATCACACAAAGAGTTGTGTGCCCACTCTCTTGGGGTCTAGTGTGATACAACCTCAACCTTGGATTTCTACACAGTTCTCTGCCCTCCAACAACAAAGAACTGTGTCTTGATGCTACCCAGTGATAAATAATATACACTGGATGGCACAGCAACTTATCTACTAAGCACATTTTAGCTAACACAACACACCACAGAATAGCTAAGGTTGGAAGGGACCTCAGAGAACATGTAACTGCAACCTCCTGTGCCATGGGCAAGGACACCTCTTCACTAGACTTGTCTGCTCAAGGCTTCATCCAACCTGGGCTTGAACGCTCCCAGGCAGGAAGCATCCACAATCTCCCTGGGCAACCTGTTTCAGAATCTCACCACCTTTGTACTGAAGAACTTCTTCTTAAGATCCAGTCCATCCCTGCTCTCCCCCAACTTCAAACCATTCCCCCTTCTCCTGTCTCTAAACACTCTCATGACAAGTCCCTCTGCAGCCTTCCTGTAGGATCCCTTCAGGCATTGGAAGGGAGCTCTAAAGGTCCCCCTAGGGGCTTTTTTTCCCTCTGTGCTGAACACCCCCATGTCCTTCAGCCTGTCCTCACAGCAGAGGTGCTCCAGCCCTTGCATCATCTTTGTGACCTCCTCCGGACTCACTCCAGCAGCTCTGTGTCCTTCTTATGCTGGGGGCATTAGAACTGGAGACAGTGTTGGAGGCGAGATCTGAGCAGAGCAGATGTCTCTTTCATTATTCCTACAGCCATCCAAAAGGCCTTTACAATCTGAACACTGACAGACTTTCTGCCTTCAAAGAAGAATTAGTTGATTTTAGTTTCTATTACATTTAAGAACCCATTTTATGAACTAATGATGGCTTTCACCAGAAGAAAATAAGCAGGCTCCCTCATTTGACAGCAAACTTTCATTTGATTATTTCAGCAGAAAAAATCTCAGTGTACCATGTAAGATGACATAATTGTTTCACATGAAATAGCAATGCCAGCTTCTGCTGTGCACTCTAGGAAGGACAAAGTTTGGAATCCAGTTGCATAACGAGCTTCTCCTCCTAATGAACCTTGCAACCTCCTCAGTTAAATGTCAGTATGGTCATAAAGCGTGCAGCAGAACCCAGCATTTATTTTAGCCTCTTAACTGCTCACACAACAGGGGTTTGCAGCTCAGAAGAAAAACTCATTGGTGGAAACATTAAGGTGAGCTGCTGTTTCCAAGGAAAAACAGGTGCCAAAACCATTCATGATGTAACTGCAATTTGGATCATTCTGGAAGACCACAGAGTTCAATAAATCACAAGCTGCACGAGTAATTCATCTTGGCTTGAAGCCTCAGTCAGCATTACCTCCTGCTAAAGCAGGACTCCTTAAGGCTATTACCACACTCTTTCCTACCTACTCCCCCAGAAGCAGAATGTTTACTTACAGGTAGATCATTTTTCACTGGCTTCCCATTTCAGAAATGCCTTTGAGAAGGAAACATACAAAGCCTGTTTGCATTAGGTGCAGAGTCACCTAGCATCCACACGAGCCCTAACCAGTCTCCAGATGAGTGGCAGTCAGCTGCAAAACATTCAACCAGCAACCACAGAAACTCATGACAGAGGCAGTTATCACTCTTGTGTCTACAGCTTCAGAATTACAAGTTACCTACTGAGCCATTTCCTTTAATCATAAATAGCAGTTTAACCCTACTTGCACAAAACCAAACCTCAGCAGATCAAACCTTCTTCCCCTCTGCTCTGGTGATACCACACCTGCAGTCCTGTGCCCACTTTTGGGTTCCCCAATTCAAGAGAGACAGGGATCTGCTGGAGAGAGTCCAATTGTAAGGGATCTGATCAGTGTCTACTAATTGATCTCTTTTTGGTGCTGCACTGGAACAGGCTGCCCAGAGGGGCTGTGGAGTCTCCTCTGGAGACTTCCAAAACCTTCCTGGATGCATTCCTGTGCAGACTACCCTGGGTGACCCTGGTTTGGAAAGGGCAGGGGAGGGGTTGGACTCCACCTCTGGAGGCCCATATTGTGATGCTTCGGCAGCCCTTAAAAAGCCTGTGGACAGAGACAGGAAAGGAGGTAGATCAGGAAAAGGAAAAACACTTAGTCTCTTTTCTGCAATGATTAATGTTAATATTCTGCCTACAGCTGAGACAGGGGTAGTAAAATATTTGCTTTATTCCCTAACCCATTATAGCTCTGTATGAAGTCACTCCAACACCTGAGTCCCACGCTTTGAGAACAAATACTCATTCTCAGTGAGACTCAGAAACAAATAAGGCTTACAACTGAAAAGAAAAGGATTTTAAAGCATGTTTAAGTGCTCTTCCCTCCCCTTAGCTGACCTACTACAATGCAGAGTAGAACACTTCAGTAGTCCTCAGTACTGGTTACACAACCTCACTACTCTGCTCGTTACAACAGAAAGCAGTTGTCAATGTTATTTGTGGAACAAAACCATACAAGTGGAGATGGTAGGAGGGCAGGTAAATTCTTCAGACACTACCACAAACTCCTCTTCTCTTCTCTAAATAAAGCTGCTTCCATCTGTGCCTGCCCACACTCATAAAAAGGAGTAAATCTAATATTTAAGGACCACAATGTGTACACACACATATACCAGCTCTACTGCAATACACTTCTGTGGGTCCTCTCTTCTTCCCTTTATCCTCCTTCCATAGAATGGTTTAGTTGGAGGAGAACTTAAAGACCATCTAGTTCCCAACCCCCTTGCCATAGCCAGACAGACCTTCCACTATCACAGTTTGCTCAAGGCCTCGTCCAACCTAGCCTTGAACACTTAAGGATAGAGGGCATCCACAACTTCCCCAAGAATCTGTTCCAGTGTCTCACTGCCCTCACAGGAAAGAATTTCTCCAAATATGCAGTCTAAATCAGTCCTCACAGAATGGTAGGGATTGAAAGGTGGCTCTGATGGTCATCTAGCCCAACCTGGCTACAACTACCTGAAGGGAGGCTGTAGCCAGGTGGGGTTGGGCTCTTCTGCCAGGCAACCGGCAACAGAACAAGGGGACAGAGTCTCAAGTTGTGCTGGGAGTGGTATAGGCTGGATGTCAGGAGGAAGTTCTTCCCAGAGAGAGTGGTTGGTACTGGCTGCCAAGGGAGGTGGTGGAGTTGCTGTCACCAGATTGGGTGGCTGGGGTTGTCTGGGTGGATGGCAGGTCAGGTGGCTGCAGTTGTCTGGGTGGTTGTTGGGTTGGCTGATGGGGGTTGTTTGTGTTGTATTTGTGTGTTTGTGAGGGGGGTGTGCAGGTTTTGTTGCTGTTCCTTCATTTGTTTTTGCATTAGTTTTCTGTTCTGCTTCCCCTGTTGCATCCTGCTCCCCTTTTGCAGGTGCTGGTAAAATATCACTTCCCAAGGACAGGCAAACCTAGACACAGAGGTGAGGCTTCCACAGTCGTCTGGAGACCAGTAAGTAACGCAGTGGTTTTGAAGAGTCATGACGCAATAGCCTTAAGTCTCCATGCCAATAAATAATGCATTGCTCTGCATCTAGAGGAAGCAAGGCTTTCCATTCAGCTTCTGTCCTTTCATGACCTCACTTAATGGCTTTGCAGATCAAGAGGAGAGAAAAAATACACAAACCCAGTCCTTCTGGAAAGACAAAAGCCATTTAGGAACAAGTCAAACCACTTACCAGCATTTCTTAACAAATTAGTAACACAGAACCATTTCAGTTAGAAAAAACCTGAAATGATGAAGTCCAACCCTTCTCTAACTCTACCAAGTTTGGTGCTCAACCATGTCCCTCAGCACCGTATCTCTGGCTTTGAAATACCTCTAGTGATGGGAATTCAACCACTTCCCTGGGGAGCCTGTTTCAGGCTTTGAGGACATTTTTCACCAGTAAGTTTCGTTTCATCCCCAACCTAAACCTTCCCTGGTGCAGCTTGAGGCCATTTCCTCTCACCCTATGACTTGTTACTAGAGAGAAGAGACCAGCACCCACCTCTCCCCAGCCTCCTTTTCAAGGAATCTTAGGAAGCCAAAAGGTTACCCCTCAGCTTTTTGTTCTTCAGACTGAGCAATCCCAGTTCCCTGCTTCTCACCAGATCTCTTCTCCAAACCCTTCCACCTCCTAAACAAGGTGTAAGGCCTGTTTGGGGAAAAAAAAAGGTAAAGGCACTCCAGAAATGACAACAAAACCAAAGCCAAAACCAGGGAAAAAAATAACCACAAAAAAATTCCACAAGACACAAACCTATCCACAGCAAAACAAAACCCAACAGCTGCAGAAAATAAACAAATCAAATTGAGAAAACCCACAGCAAAGAGTAAAAAAAACACCCAACACAAAACTGCCCAAATCAAACAACCCTAAACAAGCCACAATGGCCACCAGAGGAGCTACCAAGTCCAAGATGTGAAGCTACCTTCCAAGCTTGTAGACACCACACTTATGGACAGGAATAAAGAGTAGTCAGACTGTACTTGACTCCAGAGTACTGTGGTATAACCCCAGGCTTTGCTGTTCTTCAATAGGTCTTGCAGCATCTGTCATGCTCCTTAAAATTAACTTAGATTTCCTTTCAGGCCCCTTTGCTCCTATTTCTCCTTCAAGTCTGGTACTAGACTCCATTACCACAGATGCCATGATCACAAACAGTCAACAAGAGAGATTTGACTACCACATGATCATTCTGGAAGAGACATGAAATAAAATATGAGACTAGAAAGGTCATCCTAGGGCACCAATTGACTCTTCTAATATTAGAAGCAACCACATCATGTAGACCACTTCCCCAGCATACATCACAGCAGCAGCAGTGCACACAAGTATTCGTTATGCCACTCCAACAGGCTTAGTTCAGAGGGGCAGGACAATGACTATTGGTACAAATCCTCTCCCCCTCCCTACATCTGTCTCTGTCTTGTGTTATCTGCTCTGTGCATACTGATTACTAGCAGACTTCAAATTAAAGTTTGCAGCTGATATGCAGCTGAGTGGTGAAGTTGGAAAGACTGAAGGTTGGGAACCATCCAGAGGGACCAGGATAGGGAGGAAAGCTGGGCTGAGAATTTCATGAGGTTCAACAAAACTATGTGCAACTTCAGGGCAATCCTTGATATCAATCCAGGCTGAAGGATAAGACTGAGAGTTGCCTTGCAGAAAAGGACCTGGGGGTGCTGGTGGGTGAACAGATGGATATGAACCAGGCCAATGGCAGCCTGGGCTGTATCAAAAGCAGTGTGGTCAGTAGGTGACAGACATGATCCTGCCCCTCCACTATGCAACACTGTATCTGGAGTGCTGTGTCCAGCTCTGGGGCCCTTGAGGCAAGAGGGTCACAAACCTGCTGGAATTGGTCCAGGAGTGCCACCAAGACTACCAGTAAAAGCAGACTTGTTTGGCCATACTAGATTTACTACTCCAATTACTATGGAGACATCACACACTTAATTCTGTTCACAGAGCTATATCATGGTAGGGGTGGGAAGGGACCTCTGAAGGTCATCTCATCCAACCCGCTGCTAGGACAGGATCACCTACAGAAAAATCACAAGAACAGATCCAGGTAGGTTTGGAATGCCTCCAGAGGAGGAGACTCCACAGCCTCTCTGGACAGCCTGGCTCAGTGCTCTGCCACCCTCAAAGCAAAGTTTATCCTTATGTTTATGTGGAGTCATCTGTAATCCAGTTTGTGTCCATTTCCTCCACCACTGAAAAGAACCTGGCTCCATCCTCCTGATCCTCCCCCTTAGCTATTGATCAGCATTAATGACATCCACCTCCCCAATCCCCTCTTCTCCAGGCTAAACAGCTCCAGCTCTCAGCTTGTCTTTATAAGGTCGATGTTCCGGCCCCCTCAGCATCTTAGCAGCTCTCTGCTGGACTCTCTCCAGTTATTTCCTCATCCTTCTTCAACTGGGGAGCTGAGAACTGAAGGCAGAATTCAATTCTTCTTCAACTAATTACTCATTTAAGTCTTTCCTTCTGTAACAGAGAGATTTAAATAGACTGTATTTGACTGCACAACCTAAGATGGCAGATTTTGGTTGATCAACATCCTAGCTCAACCATTGCTTTCACAAGACATAAGGAAAGATCCTTCAAGGTAAAAACCACACCTAAAACAGAAATACCAGAAATAACCACAACCAACACCTTAAAAAAAAAAATTAACTCCCTAAAACCAAAACAAACCCAACCACAAAACTCATATGCCACTGGAAAAAAAAAAACCACCCAAAAAAACCCCAAATCATTAAAAATTACAACCCTAAAGCCCACATCTAAAAGACAAAACCCTAAAAAAATCTTAAGAACGAACCATCAACACCAAGAAAACCAAAATGAAATCCAACCCCATACCTTAAATCTAGGAGACCTTGAAAGCCCACATGTAAAACACTGATCAACTCCACACCTAAAATCTCCAAATAGCTAAGAAAAAAAGAGCCAGCACCTAAAAAACACCAACCCAAACCCCACAGCTAAACAACTAAAAAAAAAAGCAAACCAAACCCTCCACTTCTAAAAAAAGTAAAATACCCCCCAAAAAATCTAATATCCTAAAACTAAAAAAGAAACCAACCAAAATCACTTAAAAAAGAAAAAAACAAACAAATCAATACAAAACAGAAGCAAAAGAAAAGCACACCAAGAAAATAAAAGCAAGGAGCAACAACTAAAATAATCACTAGGCACCTAAAAACCAAGAAGAAAACAAGCTATAAGACTGGGGAGGGAGGGGGAAGTCATTACAAATCTAAAAACCAAACCAAAATAAAATAAAAAAAACACAAAACCAAAAGCCAACTCCACCCCCCCCCTCAAAAAAAAAACCAAACAATCCATGTAAAAACTACCCAAACCAAAAGTGGTTTCCCCCTCCAAGTCTGCTTATCCCTAGCATAAGGAAAAACTGACAGGGCACTTAGTGACTGGTGGGAAATTAATTTGGGTCACTCTACGGTAGGGTTGCTATAGCAACTGCATGCAAAATGTAGTAGGCAGGTTCTTCATCAATGTTAATATCACAGCAGCCATCCTCCACCAATCTCTAATCAATGCAAGCCAGAGGATGTTTCATAACCAGCTAGAAATGAAAATAAAACCTCTGTGGTCAGCCTGCCTCTGTCAAAGATGAAATGTCACCACCTCTCCCTTTTGGCATGCGGTGAATCTGTCACATCAGCTTAATTTCTTGTGAAATCATTTCCACACCTAAATGTCACATCAAAAACAAATGGTTCTGACTAGGATTAGAGCAGGGAAGAGTCACCTGGAAGGAAAGGAGTTTGTTTCTTTTTTCCTGGATGCTTGAGTTCAATACCTGCATCTCTTCACACTACATCTCTGGGCTAAATCAACACTCACTACGATCCAGCTTAAACCAAAACAACTCTGCTGACTTTTACACAACCAAGAGAACTTGATCTGGTTTTCAGTGGTTTTGACCACCTGACCAAAATAAAACCCAACAAAAATCACAAACCATATTTTTTATGGAGTCACAGAATGGGCTGGAAGGGACCTCCCAAAGGTCATCTAGTCCAACCCCCTCTACAGTCAGCAGGGGCATCCTCCACTAGATCAGGTTGTCCAGAGCCCTGTTGAGCCTCACTCTGAATTCATCTCTAGGGAAGAGGGTTCAACCACCTCCCCAGGCAACGTGTTCCAGTGTTCTCCACCCTCATAGTAAAGAGCTTGTTCCTAACATCCAGTCTAAATCTGCTCTTCTCTTGTTTGAAGCTACTGCCCTCATCCTGTCACTACAGGCCTCTGCAAACAGTCTCTCCCCATCCTTCTTGTAGCCCCTTTCAGATACTTGAAGGCTGCTATTAGGTCTCCCTGGAGCCTCTTCTTCTCCAGACTGAACATGCTCAGCTCCCTCAGCCTGTCCTTATAGCAGAGAAGCTCCAACCCCCTGATCATTTTTGTGGCCCTTGTCTGGACCTGCTGCAGCAGGTCCATGTCCTTCTCACACTTAGGTCTCCAGAGCTGGACACAGTACTCTGAGCAAGGTCTCACCGGAATAGAGCAACATGGCAAAATTGCCTCTCTGGATCTGCTGCCAATGCATCTTTTGATGCAGCCCAGGATGCCATTTGCCTTCTGGGCTGCAAGTTCACACTGTCTGTCAATGCCCAGCTTCTCACTCATCAACACCCCCAAGTCCTTTTCCACAGGGCTGCTTTCATCACCTCACATCCTAACCTGTCTTAAAACCCAGGATTATTCAAGCCCAGGCGCAGGGCCCTGTACTTGCTCTTATTGAATCTCATGAGGTTCACCTAAGTTCACCTCTCCAGCTTGTCCAGGTCCCTCTGGATGCCATCCTGCCCTACTGCTTGGTGTCATCTGTCAACTTGTTGATAGTGCACTCAGTCCCACTGTCTGCATCATTGATAAAAACGTTTAACAGCACAGATCTCAGTACAAACCCCTGAGGGACACCACTTGTCACCACTCTCCATCTGGACATCAAGTCACTGAGCACTACTGTTTTGACCACGCACGTAGGGAATTTAATGCCGAGAGACACAAGCAATTGCCTGTGGTTTTTTTTTTACATACATAAACCAAACTTCTTTGCTACTTTCCCAGGTTATTATTTATTCATTTTCAAGTGATCTTGCATTGCTTCAGAGCCTGGTGTTAATTCTTAAAAACCTGAACTGTAGTTGAATATTTGAAGACTAGACTTTTGTGTCAACTACAGTTAGATCACAGAACCAAAAAAAGGTTTGAGCTATAAAAAGCTTAAGTGGTCTGGTTTGTATCCCAAACAATGTAAGACTGGTTCAGTTTTAGACCTTGCTCCAAAGGTAGTCTACAGTTATATGAATACAGCTGAAGAAATCATAGATGCTGAGGCAAATGCTACTCCTAATCCCAGAGGACACTCTCCCCATGAAAAAAAGATCATCTGTTTCCTGACTGCAGGGGTTTGGACAAGATGACCTTTAAGGGTCCCCCCCAATCCAATGCAACCTGTGGATGTGTTTCTTTCTTGCTAAGAAGAGACGAGAATTCAAATCAACACAAAATCAAACCTGGAATTTCACTTCTCATAATCTAGCCACAAGCCATAGCAGCCTGGTTAGTTAATACAGACTGCTGCAAGAAAGGTACCATCTTTTGAGCTGCATCAAAAGCAGCACAGCCAGCAAGTGAGAGAGACATCATCCTGCCCCTCTGCTCTGACCTCACTCACAGTATTGTGTCCAGTTCTGGAGTTCCCAACACAAAAGAGACATGGACCTCCTCAAGTGGGTCCAGAAGAGGGCCACAAGAATGATCAGAGGGCTGGAGAACCTCTCCTATGAGGACAGGCTGAAAGAATTGGGGCTGTCCAGCCTGCAGAATAAAAGGCTCCAGGGAGATTTAGAGCTGCATTTCAATATCTGAAAGAGACCTAGAGAAAGACTGGAGAGGGACTGTGTAGAAGGGATTGTAGCAATAGAACAAGGGGCAATTGTTAGAAACTGGAGCAGGGGAGATTTAGGTTGGCCATCAGGAGGAAGCCCTCCACAACATCTTTATAGGTAGCTGTAGACAGCAATGAGCTCTTCCCTCAGCCTTCTCTTTTTCAAACTAACCATCTCCAGCTCCTTCAGTTGCTCCTCATCAGATTTATTCTCCAGGCCCTTACCCTTGTTCATTACCTTCCTCTGCACTCACACCAACACCTCAACATCCCTCTTATAATGAGGTGTCCAAAACAGAACATAATAGTACTTGACGTGTAGCCTCACCAGACCCCAGTGTCAACCACCAAAGCCTAAATAAAAGCACCCTCCGAACCACACACACAACAAAACACAACTCAAAGCAATCACACTAACAATAAAAACCAATCAATAAAAAAAAATACCACCACCACAAAAACAATGCAACACAAACACTAATTTAAAAAAAGTTAAACTAAATGGTGAGAAAGGAAAGGATTTTGCAGCTGTATTGCTGATCTGCTGCCATCTGACAGACAGGACAGGCAAACCATGGGTGTGCTAGTTTAAACCTAACTGGGCTATTTTGGTCAGAAGATTTAGATGCCAGGCTGTGAAAAGGAAACAATGGTGATGTCTGCTTCACTCATAGGCTTGCTGAGATGTATAGAAACAGGAACACAGATATAGATAAGTCAGTTGTTTGCTCTCCATCTTTGGGGCTGCACTTCTGTCTAACCTAACTTGCTGTCTGTGTGACTAATCCATCTGCTTCCTAACCCCCCAAAACTCACCTTGAATATAAGGCAAAGTCTGGGGTAAGGAGAAGGTGGGTGATTGGGAGCCCCTCCTGAGGACTCAGGTTTCTGGGAGGGCTGCTGTGTTTCTGTATTACTTTTCAACTTGTAAATTTCTGGATAAAGCTGTAGATATTGTAAATATCTGCTTGGATATCATAGAATGGAACAAGGGGACACAGTCTGAAGTCGTGCCAGGGGAGGTCTAGGCTGGATGTGAGAAGGAAGTTGTTGGCAAAGAGAGTTATTGGCATTGGAATGGGCTGCCCAGGGAGGTGGTGGAGTCACCGTCCCTGGAAGTGTTTAAGAAAAGCCTGGATGAGGCACTTAGTGCCATGGTCTAGTTGACTGGATAGGGCTGGGTGCTAGGTTGGACTGGATGAGCTTGGAGTACTGTGCTAAGCTGTAAATACAAAGCTTCATTCAATTTTCCACAGCTGTTGAGCCTAGTCTGGGTGATTTTCCCTGGGGGGAGGAGTTTTTGACACCCAAACCATCACAATGGGAAACTATAGAAAAAAGCAGCTTTTATATTGAATGCTTAACAGTTAACATGAGCCACTGTCTGCAATGTATTTGGATCTAAAAAGGGTTTAAATTGTGTGCATTTCCCCCTCCCCTTCTAAACGACAAGATGCGTCAGTACCTACCCCGTGAGCAAACCAGAGCAGGCATAATGCACACAATTCAGAGAACCCAGGATGTTATTCTCTCCTTAAGACCCATTGTAAATGAAGATTGTTACTCTATTAGGCAGAGGCACCCTACTGAAACAAACTGAAGTAGTTTTCTGGGGAAAAAAAAAAAAAAAAAGAAATACCCACTTGAAGACAAAAGGTCTACAGCATAAAACCAAAGAGGCAAAACAAATTGGATAAACAATTTCTAGCAAAAGGGTTGCCAAGTGTTCATGGTTTGTAGACTGCACTTGGGTTTGGAATTATTTGGATGACATTTGGGCTGAAAAAAGATGTTATTTCACACAATAAGATTATTCTCAGAAGAGAGAACGTTTCCAAGGCTGTTTAATTATTTCATAACCACAACAGTTTGGCTTTTTAGGTTAAGCACATAATGCTCTGAGCTCAGACGAGTTGAGAACAGTCAGTTTCAACCTGAGGAGTCTATCAGCAAGACAAGTTTCTAAATGCACAAAAAAATCCTTCACATAATGCACCAGGTTGGAAAGGACCCTCAAAGGTCATCTCATCCAACTCCCTGCACTCAGTAGCAACACCAGCTAGAGCAGGCTTCCCAGACTGATCTTGGATGTCACCAGAGACAGGGTTTCAACCACATCCCTGGGCAACCTGTTCCATTATTTCACCACTCTCACTGTGCAGAGCCTCCTCCTGATACCCAACCTAAATCTCCCCCGCTTCAGGCCGTTATAGGAAAGGGCATGATAAAAAGATGAAGCTTCTCTAACAGTTCCTACCCATTCCTTGTTCAGTGGCTAGCAGGAACACAGCTGAATATTTCATCTGTGTTTTTTTCCATATATGCAGTTACAGACAAAGCAATGAAATCCAGATTCAGGGTTTAAGTGGCAATTAGAAGCTGTGAAATACAAAGGGAAGGCCTCTTGTTTTGAAAATCCTTTCCACACCACAGTATTCAGCATTCAGGTTTAAAATTCAGTTGAGCTAACCCAGCTGACTGGACACCATTCACAGCACTACTGCTGTCTGTCCCCTCACTAATGGAACCCCTCTGCTCTTCAGAGGGGAAGCTTCCCAAATCCTGTTTACTGAAGCTGTTACACTTCTACACTGAAGCACGGAGGAGTTGAAACTCAATTCAAATCCTCTATGGCAACAGCATAATTTGAGCCTATGTCTATCATGTTTTATGTGAACCTTCTTCCAATTAAGCCATTTATGTAAGAGACTCAGGAAGGATGTTGCACTCCAAGTTAGCAGACACATTCAGACAAAGAAGTTGGGGGGGGGGGGGTGGAATTCATCTTCAGATCCTGACAAGTCTTAGTCTTGGCAATAGTGAATGGCTCAGCATCTGAGGTGAGTCAGACTAAGACCAGAAGCACAACATAAGGCAGTTTGGGAACAGAAGCATCAGAAATTCAAGTGCTCAGAGACTGCTGGCATACCCAGAGTTTGTGACAGTTGAGCAGAATTCAATGGTCTAATTCTGAGTTTAAGGCAAAGCTATTAAAATACTCTTATGGTATCTCTTAGACTTCTTTTTAAATCAAAATTGAGTAATTTCTCTACTGCAGAGAGGCAAAGAGAGCAAACAGCAGCATTTCAAAGACCTGGTATGAAAATAACCACACTGCACCTTATAAATTGCTCATTAATTTGGTCAGAGAGGATATTCAGGATGACTAAGCTGTGCTGATGCTGAAGTGCAAGAATTAAGAGATTTCAGCTGGAAGCATCAAGCATTCATGAGCAAATTCCCTTTAGTGATTCAGAAGACAAACCTGTAGAAGGAAGATCAACTAAATCCAAACCTAACTGCCATCTGACCCAAGTGTTATCCATCACATTCAGCACCTCAGGACATGTTTAGCACATGCACGATATCAAACCAGTGAGTTAGAACAGAAAGCTGCTGGTAAAGCTGAATGGACCACACAAAGGTCTGTAACATATCTAGTGTGTGGCTTACAGCTCAGCAGGCTTCCACTTCATCTAAGCAATGGACAAAGTGCAATGCAAACCCTTACCAAGAGAGAGGTTTTCTTCTCTTAATTCTTTTAGCTTTAAATGAAATAACCCCCTTTTATTCTAACTAGCACCCCACAGCCTCATTGCCATCATTTTACCTTCATTTTGGTGGGCACAGGAAATAGCTAAGGTTGAACTGTTCTGTGATGCTTGGTAATTAAGTGCTTAAGCTGGAAACACAATCTGTCTGATAGAAGAGAAGGCTCCAAGGAGACCTTATTGTGGCCTTCCACTATCTGAAGGGGGTCAGCAAGAATGCTGGTGAGAGACTTTTCAGGGTGTCAGGTAGTGATAGGACTGAGAGTAATGGAGCAAAACTCTAAGTGGGTAGATTCAGATTCTTCACCATGAGGGTGGTGAGACACTGGAACAGGTTGCCCAGGTTGGTGGAGGCAATCCCATCCATGGATGTTTTTAAGGCCAGGCTGGATGTGGCTCTGAGCAACCTGCTCTAACCGTGAGACTGCCTGCCCATGACAGGGGAGTTGGCACTACATGACCTTTGAGGTCCCCTTCAACCCTGATCATTCTGTGATAATATAGGACTTTGATATCACTGATGCCAGGGTGATTGTCAGTATGCTGACCCCACCCCTCAGCTTCCACCTGCAACCTCAATAGACAAAACAGGATCTGCACTGCTACCAGCTGAAAACCTCTCAAGGTCCTCACAGACAGCAGACTCCACTCTCAAGATCCTGCACCATATTAGAAACTTCTTCAGACAACCAGCTTGCAACTTGGAAGAATGAATGTATTCATTATATTTACATAATTAGTGACCTTATTAACTTGGCCCTTCAGACATTACATCCTTATCTTTCCTCTTCTTGTCCCCAAGTTTATAGCATAACCTACTTAGCATAATTGCAGCTTAATATAATTGCAATTTACTTAAAGCATTGTAGTTCAAGGCCTGTTTACACATAGATTAAGGGTTTCCATTCCAGAGGAAAAACCCACAATAAAAAGTTCACCTGGTCTGACCTTCTGACTGAGATACTTGACTTTGAGTCACAGTTCAAAGCACCAGTAATTCAGTTTTAAACAAAGCCTTCATACCACATGAACCGGGGAAACATTTCCCTCTCCTATGCTCTGAAACCGTAAGAGCAGACAATACAAATTAGAGCTGTAAATACATTCCACTGGTCCTAAGTCCTATACACAAACACATTCACAAAATACCATTACACAGAAAAGCTGTCAAAATAAAGGATATTGTCCATTTCAACCTGGTCCTGATGGATGCAAATATGAAAGTTACAGCTACATTGAGGTCAGTGAGCCTGATTTATTTATATAGTACTTATCTATGCAATTACAGAATGGTTTGGGTTGGAAGGGACCTTAAAGATCATCAAGTTCTAACTCCCCTGCCATTGGCAGACACAGTTTCCACTAGATGAGGTGACTAAAAGCCTTGGGTAACTTGGCCTGCAGACATCAAGTCTGACAGCTCTGCATTTATCCACATCACTTGCAAATGATGGCACAGGCTAATTAATGACAAGTCCGGACTCGGTGTCTGCAGTGCAACAGGATCATGTCCATACTTGCATCTAACATGATATGAAGTCCATGAGAGAAGTGGTTACAATCATCCATGGTTTAGTTTTGCTTCGCTCACTAAGAGCAAGAAAGCTTGATTGGCATGATTTGGTCACTGGATTACAAGATGAACGGAGGATGTGGTTGTTTTGCTTAGTGCTTTTCATCCTGAGCAAAGACATTATTACAACTTTTAGATCATCTCTCTGTTCACAATATTTGGATTCACAGATCGCAGTGAGTTGAAAGGGACACTGAAAGATCATCTTGCCCAATCCCCTTGCACTCAGCAGGGACACCTCCAACTAGATTAGGATCCTCAGGGACACATCAAGGCTGATCTTGAATGTCTCCAGGGATGGGCCTCAACCACATCCCTGGGCAACCTCTTCCAGTATTTCACCACTCTCATTGTGCAGAACTTCCTCCTGATGTCCAACCTAAATCTTCCCTGCTCCACTTTCAAACCAAAGCCCCTTGTCCTAACACCACAGGCCCTTCTGAACAGTCCCTCCCCAGCCTTCCTGTAGGTCCTCTTCAGATATTGAAATGTAGCTCTAAGATCTCCCTGGACCTTTCTCTTCTCCAGGCTGAGCAGCCCCAATTCTTTCAGCCTGTCTTCACAGGAGAGGCTCTCCAGCCCTCTGATCACCTTGGTGGTCTCCTCTGGGCCAACTCCACCATGACGCATGAAGAAAAATGCAACTGAACAGCAAGAGCACCACACTGATCACAGCTAAAAGCAGCAGCTACAGCCCTTTAGCTAGAAAAATGCATCCAAAGGGAAAAAAAGGCAAATAATTTTAAATAGACAATTTGAAATAGCACTTCAGTAACTGTTGATTTTTTCACATTTAAATAAATTACTTGGCTGGAAATAACCTTTTTTTTTTTCCTTTGATGACATACAACAAGCTGCTGTTCCATCTCCAAGATTAATATGCTGGTTGAATAGATGCACAAAACATAAATTAGTGTTGGGAAATGGACTGTAAGTACATATTTATAAACACACAGCAATCACAGTTTATGCAACTGCAGAATGCAGCTATCTGCTGACTCAGATGCTTTGCCGGCCAAGTAGAACACAACTCCGCTGCATTTACTGTAACATTACAACTTCACTCAGAAAGCCCTTTGCAGTGAGAGAACCCAGCAATGTCATTTGTACTTGATGCTGGGAAATGAGTCTTGTTCCCTCTAGGAACAAGAAGCCTGAATCATAGAATCATTAAGGTGGGAAAAGATCCCCAAGATCAAAGTTCAACCGTAACCCAACTACTGTGCTCGCTAAACCTGATGCACCACATCTGCAGCTTCTGGAACACCTCCAAGCATGATGACTCCACCACCTCCCTGGGCAGCCTGATCCAATGCCTGATTACTCTTTACAGGAAGAAATTTCTTCCAATATTCAACCTAAACCTTTCTGGGCACAATTTCCTCCTGCCATGTCGCTGGATAGTTAGAAAAAGAGACCAACACCTGAAGAGATCAAACAAAAAAAATCTGCTTGTCCCTCCGGGCTGTGTACTGTGACCATTGCTGTTTAATACCTTAAACCATGTGAGAGTGGGGTCAAGTGCACCCTCAGAAAATTTGCAGTGGACACCAAGCTAAGTGGAACAGGGACTTAAAATAGCTGATCTGATAAAGCAAAGTGCAAGGCCCTGCATCTAGGTCAGGGCAATCCATGGTTATCAATCCAGGCTGGGAGGATACGAACCTGACAGCAGCCCTGCAGGGAAGGACTTGGGGGTGCTGCTCAGAAGGTGCACATGAGCCAGCAAAGGGCACTTGCAGCCCAGAAGGCCAACAGCAGCCTCACAATAAGTATGGCCAGGAGATGGAGAGAGAAGATTCAGCCCCTCTGCTCTGCTGAGACTTCACCTGCAGTGCTGTGTCCAGCTGTGGGGCCACCAACACAAGAGAGGTATGGAGCTGTGTAAAAGACAGGTTTGCCCAAGGATGTGGTTGAGGTCCTGTCCCTGGAAACATTTAAAGTCAGACTCAGTGTGTGCCCCGGGCAGCCCCATCTAGTTGGAGATGTCCCTGCTGATTGCATGGGAGTTGGGCAAAATAACCTTTGAGAGCCTCTTGCAACCCAATACCATCTGTGACACCCTCCTTGCTGCCCAGCATCAACACCTATATCCTAAGTGCTTTCCAAGTATGGACGCAAACTGCTCCAGTTTCACACCAGTAGTGACACAAAACAAATTCTTGTCCATGCCACTACAGCTTTCCACTCCATCACTGCAGGGGACGACGCTATTGCACAAGTCCATACTGCCCACATACATTGCCACCCCTCCACATAGATCAGAGTAACAGAAAGGGCAACAAAAGACAATCAAAAGCACAAAGATCGTTTTCCAAAGAGAGTAGCTTAACAGACCAGAAGCATTCAATTGAAAAGGAGCTGGCCACAGCAAGACACTACACAAGACTATCAAATTACCTTCAAAACGGGAGGAGCAAGCAACACCACACTGCACAGCTTCCCTCCCCCCCCCCCCCCCCCCCCCCCCCCAACATCAGCACACAGGAGCCACGAACAAAGCAGGAGCAGGACACACATGAAAAGATCGTTCTTTGCACAGTCTCCAGCTGAGCTTCAGAGCAGGATTAACCAACTACAGCGAAAAGAACTTACCAACAGCTACCAAAAACAGGTACCACTTGGAAACCCAGGCAACAAAACTCACAGCAGCACAAAGCAATCTCTCCATGTGCTTACCTCAGCCACTGCTCTTCGTAGAAGCATCCAGAACTAGAGTACAGGCAGAAGAGACTAAGAAGCTACATCTACACTGATCCTTCTGGAAGCTAACTCACGTTAATTAACCCCTAAGCCCCTCCCTGAGCCACTTAAAAAACACCTGCTTGGGCCAAGTGGAGTCACCTTTCTTGGTAACCGTTGCTGCCCTCACTCCAGGTGGAGGTGATGAGGCTCCTTAGGGCAATCACCACAATAACAAGTGCTTGCCACAGCTGAAGTCTATCTGCTCCTAAACTAGCCACACCTGGCATGAAACTGAGGCACAGACACAATGATCTCAAGGAAAACAAGAGGGTACACAAAAATGTAGTTGGTGTTTTGTCTTTTCCTCATCATTTAAGCTTCATCATCAGGTAATCCTGCAAGGTCCCACACACAGTGCTTTGCCTTCAGGAGAGGAATGGGAAGTACAAACAATTCCAAGTTTTTTTGGGAGTACTACAATGTACAGTTAGCTGTTCTGTGGCTGTTGTGGGAATGTAATCAAACCTCACCTGCAGTATTGTGTCCAGCCATACAGCCTCCCTCATAAGAAGGACATGGAAATGCTTGAGTGTGTTCAGAGGAGGGCAAAAAGATGATCAGAGGGCTGGAGAATCTCACCACTGGGGAAAGGTTGAGGATAGAGTTGAGGCTGTGTAGCATGGAGAAGAGAAGGTCTCCTTCTCTTCAGGGAGACCTTAGAGCAGCCTTTCTGTACCTGAAAAGGGACTACAAGAAAGCTGGAATAACGATGGGACAAGGGGCAGTGGTTTTGAGCTGCAAGAGGTCAGATTTAGACTGGAGATCAGAAAGAAATCTTGACAGCAAGGGTGGTGAGACACTGGAACAGGTTGCAAAGGGAGATCATGGATGCCCACTCCTTGGAGGTGTTCAAGGCCAGGGCGGATGAGGCCCTGAGCAACCTGGTCTAGAGGAAAGTGTCCCTGCCCATGGCAAAGGAGTTGAAACTAGATATCTTGAAGGTAGCTTCCAACCCAAACCATTCTATAATTCTATGAATGAGAGGAGCCTGCTAGGAAAACTACTGAATGAAACATGAAAGACTTGCCTACCACTTTTACCCCAGCACTCCCAATAACTATGTTTGACTCTCTCAAATCTTAAGGTATTAATTTTTCTTCTAAAGATCACAGATCTCCAACAGAGCTTCCATTACTAAAAGCTCCACCCTTCTAATAGTCACATTTTAGAATGCAGAGAGTGCAAATAAGTCTGTAAATGACAAGCTATGAAATAAGCTATTCATCTGTGAAAGACTGCATCCTCTAGGAGGGCAGAGAAGTTAGGGCTTACATTTACAGGCTTTAATGCTAAAGGAAATTAACCCTCTTGTAAATTACAGTGTGGAACAGAAATCAAACAGCATCACCATACCTTCAATGGTTCCTAATGCATCCTTTATCACATCAATCTACTTTGCTCTGCTGAGACCTCACCTGCAGTACTGTCTCAAGCTGTGTGACAAATAACACAGGAGAGACAGGGACCTGCTGGAGTGGGGCCAGAGGAGGGCCACCAAGATCACAGAATCAGAGAAACATCCAGGTTGAAAAAGACTTTCAGGATCACTGAGTCCAATCTATAACCCTACTGTTAACCAAGGAATGCCTCCTTCAGGAACACAGTGCAGGTCACCACCAGTTTAGTGGAGGATACCACGTGGACTCCACATGATTCAATGTGAATCCCACCAGAGACCTTTATTGTTCGTTCTGACTCCATGTATACAGTCTTGAGCACAGAGCACACACCTACACATTAGCATAACCTAGGCAAGAATGACCCAACTTTTTACATAGATCATGCCTTGCTTTTCTCATTAACCAGATGTCCACTATCTCTTCTCCCCAGTGGGAGGAATCCTGAAACACACAGGAAGCAAGGTTGAAAAGCTCAGTCTGCTTGTTATTATTCCTTCTCACATTGCACTCCTACACCCTAGTCTACAAGATTCACCTTAAACCATATCCCTAAGCACCACATCCAAACAGCTCTTAAACACATCTAGGGTGGGTGACTCAACCACCTCCCTGGGCAGCTCATTCCAGTGCCTGACTACTGTCTCCGTGAAAAACTTTCTGATGATCAGAATGCTGAAGGACCATCAAAGGTCCCTTCCAACCTAATGCAATCTGTGAAAGGCACAAGAACTTACAATCACCTGGACATTAGGCTTTGCCTTGAGTCAAGCTGTACCTTGGTTATTTTGAAAACCCAAGCTAGATTCATCTACACAGAGAATGAGTTCTTTATAAATTCAAACCTGGGCAAGCTTCTGCAATACAAGCACTGTGTGTAGATCCATTCCTACCATACTCCATGCATCCAGCACAGTTTACATCACAGACAGAACTCTGAAACCCAGACAAGTTTTGTTCTCAAGTAGTGGAATGAGAATTTGAACACAGCAAATCAAAGCTTCACTATCAGAAATTATTTTGGGTTTGTACAACTGGCATAAAGAACAAAAACTTTAAACTTCTCTTTCTGTCAAAACATGTTAATATTAAGACAGAGCTCCAAAAGACTTAGAAAACTGACACCTTGAAAGAGCAGCTATCATTTTTCACAAAAGGGTAGATTAAAGGGAGAACAGTAGGACTGTGCCAAGCAAATTCATCTCTGCCATGCTGGTTTCAAATCTACTCAATGGGAAATGAAGGTTGGATTTCTCCTTCCCATTCACATTCCATGCAAGCAGGTATATAGAAACCCAGAAATCACCACCTGGCTTTAGGTTTTGGCTACCTAAAATTGCTTATCTTGAATAGAAGCTACAGGAAATTGCAGTATTTGAGGTGGGGTCTCACCAGAGCAGCATATAGGGCAGAATCACCTCTGTTGACCTGCTGGCCACACTCCCCTTGATGCAGATCACAGAATCATAGAATCAACCAGGTTGGAAGAGACCTCCAAGATCGTCCAGGCCAACCTAGCACCCAGCTCTAGCCAATCAACCAGATCATGGCACCAAGTGCCTCAGCCAGGCTTTTCTTAAACACTTCCAGGGACGGTGACTCCACCACCTCCCTGGGCAGCCCCTTCCAATGCCAATCACTCTCTCTGACAACAACTTCCTCCTAACATCCAGCCTAGACCTCCCCTGGCACAACTTGACACTGTGTCCCCTTGTTCTGTTGCTGGTTGCCTGGGAGAAGAGACCAACCCCACCTGGCCACAAAGTCCCTTCAGGGAGCTGCAGACAGCAAAGAGGTCTGCCCTGAGCCTCCTCTTCTGCAGGCTAAATGACCCCAGCTCCCTCAGCCTCTCCTCATAGGGCTGTGTTCCAGGCCTCTCACCAGCTCTGTCACGCTTCTCTGGACATGTTCCAGTATCTCAACATCTCTCTTGAATTGAGGGGCCCAGAACTGGACACAGTACTCAAGGTGTGGCCTGAGCAGTGCTGAGCACAGGGGCAGAATAACCGCTCTGACCAAAACCACAATAAGTTGCTATGTTCATGGGCTAGGAAGGACACTAAAACATTCCTGTGTCACATTGGACAAATCAATATTAATTTTGACTAGAGCAAATTGAAGAAGCCTTACAAACTTGATCTGTAAATCATTTTAATCTTTACCCTGCATAAGAGAAATACATCCTGAGGGTTCATTGCAGGGAAAATTAACTTTACAACAGAGCTACAGTGAGATTTTCCATTTTCTCTGTTGTAAAAAGAGTTTAACAAGGTAGGTTAGGCTGTTAGTCACATTTTCAACAGACAAGGATTCAGCAGATGGCTGGGACACTGCAGTTTTGATACCATTTCCTACATGGCTGGAACAAGACATACTGCTAAATCTAGAGTCAGGGGACTGGTGCGACAAGATTTAGCCATTCTACTCCTGTTACAAAGGGTACAGCAGTACCTCTACCAAATCACTTCAGCAAATAACAATGAAATTATGAACACTGTCATCCCTGAAATAACTTGCTGCTTCCTCAGAACCACTTTTACCCAGTGAAGGATGTAACTCATAGAATGGCAGAATGGCCCAAGTTGGAAGCAACCTCAGAGATCATCTACTCCAACCTCCCCATCATGGGCAGGGACACCCCTCAGCTAGACTCAGCTGCTCAAGGCCTTATCCAACATGGCTTTGAACACTCTCAGGTAGGAGGCATCCACAACCTCCCTGGGCAGCCTATTCCACAGTCTCACCACCCTTGTACTGAAGAACTTCTTCCTAAGATCCAGCCTAACCCTGCTCTCCCTCAGCTTCAAACCATTCCCCTTCTCCTGTCTTTAGACACCCTCACAACAAGTCCGGCTGCAGCCTTCCTGAAGGATCCCTTCAAGTGTTGGAGAGTTCCCTGGAGTCTTCTCTTCTCCAGTCTTTCTGAGCTATGGTGATTCTGTGGTACAACATAAGCAGTCTGAAGAAGCTGGGGTCCAACTCTAGATTGTTCAAGACTAGATTGATCCATTCCAGCAGGTTAACAAACCAGAATGTGAATATTCATAGTGTCCCAACAGTAACTGTATGAGATGCCAACCCCTCTGCTACTCCCATCATAACAACTTGGTGATGTGGAAACAAATTGCAGTTGAAGTATGGAAATACTTTCTCAAGGGGAAGGGTTCATGACCTAAGCTGTGACATGGGGGTGTCAGCTGATGACAAACTCCCCATGAGCCAGCAATGGTTACTGGCAGCCCAGAAGGCAGCTGTGTGCTGGGCTGCATCCTAAACAGGGAGATCAGCAGAACAGGGAGGGCATTCTGCCCCTCTGCTCTGCTGAGACCCTATCTGCAGCACTGCCTCTAGTTTAGGGGTCCCCATCACAAGAAGAAGCTGGAGCTGCTGGAGTAGGTCCAGAGCAAGCCATGAAGATGATCAAAGGTCTGGAGCACCTCTGCTCTGAGAACAGAGAGAGAGAGAATTGAGGCTGTTCAGCCTGGAGAAGATAAGGTTTTAAGGAGATAGTAGAGCAACTTTCCAGTACCTGAAGGGGGCTACCAGAAAACTGAGGAGGGCCTTTTTACAATGCTTGTAGTGACAGGATGACTGGAAATGGCTGTGAGCTAGAAGAGGACAGATTTAGACTGGAGAATAGGAAGACATTTTTGACAGTGAGGCTGGTGAGACACTTGAACAGGTAGCTCAGGGAGGCTGCAGATGCCCTCTCCTTTGGAGGTGTTCAAGGCCAGGCTGGATGAGGCCTTGAGCAACCAGGTCTAGTGGAAGGTATCCCTGCCCATGGCAGTGGAGTTGGAACTAAATGATCTGTAAGGTCCCTTCCAACCTAAACCACTCTTTAAAACTATGAATCCATGCCCAGCGCAGAGCATCACATCTGAAGCATGCCAGGGTGTTTGTGGCACAGCAGTTCCAGCTCCTTTGCCAGCCCCATCAGCACAGCACAGTGCTGGCAAGCCCAGCTTTTCCTGGATGAGAATATCTCCAAGCAGATTTCATGGTTGCTAGGTAGCTGTAGAGCTCAAGGGCCCTGAAGGAAGCAGAAACACTGCAAATTGGTGGTACCCAATCAACAGTCAGTCTGCTTAAGGTGGTCCATTAGTTCTCATTACCTCTTAACCATTATTTACTTTCTCTTAGTTCAGACAGGATGATTGTAAAAGAGGCCAACAGAAAAAAGGCTTTTGCAAGCCAGCCCTAATTATTTTTGCTATAATTACACAATCCATCAAAGGAGGAATACAAATCTCCAGCCCAAACTGGCATTGTGTCTACCGCTGTGCTGCCTGCTCACAGAGAAAGGAAGGAATTCAGGAAGGAATTCAGGAAGGAAGGAAGGAAGGAAGGAATTCAGGAATTCAGGAATTCAGGAAGGAAGGAAGGAAGGAAGGAAGGAAGGAAGGAAGGGAGGAAGGGAGGGAGGGAGGGAGTACAGGCTGCATTCATTCCCATGCAGCCCTCACTATTAATTCAGTGTTTCAGGCATGCAATATGTGCCTCACATAGGCCACCTGGAAAGTCAGAACTCTAAACCTGAGGCTTTTATTGGCTATTGCTAATAATAAGTCAGAGGAGGATCTGTAATTAAAGTATTTTAATAATTGCTGAATTATTGACAGCAATTACCCTGGGCAGCCTGCTCTAGTTGGAGGTGTCCCTGCTGAGTGCAGGAAGGGTTGGATAAGATGACCTCTGGGGTCCCTTCCAGCCTGATGTAATCTGTGAATAGCTCTCCAGATCCGTGCAGCCTGAAAGAGATCAGCAGCGCATTTTGTTACGGATGAAGTCATCGTTGATTCTGATCTTCAGCAGTGAGCTCTGCAGTATCAAATACAACTGTGCAAGGTTACAAATGGTTGTCTGAACTCCATGGCCAAGGTAACAAACACTGGTTGTCTGCACAGCCTGTGCAATTCACTCACAGACTTTGCTGCTTTGTTTTCTTTGAATGACTGCACTGTTTGAACACCTGCACTGCTCTGTAGCAGCCTCCTGCATCGCCGTAAGATGGCTGCTGCTGCTGCTGCTTTGTGCCTGTTGTTTGCAGAAGACAGTGCAGATGAGGCTTTGATATAACCACCCTGGCATTATAAGTTGGTTTGCAGGGTGTCAGTCAAGTTTAATCTTTCATTGAGAGTGGAGAAGGGGAGTGGAGGAGAAAAGGGGATCAGTTACGTTCCTGTTACATACTGTAGAGTACACTGAATGTAAGAGATGCAGACACTAAGCTCTCACACTCAGCTCCCCTAACTGGGGGGTAAAAATCAAACATTATTAACCAGTGAAGTTTCAGGGAAGAGAGAATCCTTCCCCAAAATACCTACTAAACTTTGGCTGGAAGGGAAACAAAGAAAGGAAATAATCAGGGTGCATGAAGAGGCTGTTCATGAGCCTTTTCTGCAGGCAGCTTCGGATGGCTTTTCTTCATGTGTCTGCACAGCAGAACCTTGGCTGCCGGATTAAACTCATGTGTCCTGACACCAGTGAAATACTCCCTGAGAGTTTGTGGATAGCACCAAACTGTGTGGCCAGGACAATACACAGGAGGAAAAGGATGGCATTCAGAGAGACTTCTTCAGGCTTGAAAGATGAACGCAAGACAACCTCATGATGTTCAACAAGGCCAAGTACAAGCTCCTAAACTTGGGCTGGGGCAATCCCAAGCACTAATATAGACAGGGTGAGGAGTGGCTCCAGAGCAGCCTGGAGGGTTGCTTGGGGGTGTCACTCAGTGACAAATTCCCCATGAGCTATGTGGTGTAAGGTCCAAATTATACCTCTGATAGATCTCCAAGACATGTCCTAAACACCTGCCTGAATACCCACCTTGCCCCCTTGGCCTCCTTCTTCCCAAGTGGAAGAAGCAGGAGAGCAGACAAAAGCCTTGGTGCCCTCTCAGTCTACCACAGAGACACCATATTTGGCCTTGTTCTGCAGCCTGCTTTGCCTTTGGTAAACACAGGGCATGGATGTTAGGCACGTGCACCTCCCTTTTTTGGTGAAATAACTTAGGATTGCTTCTAGGGGTGGTTTTATCTGTTGCTACTGGTCAAAGAGGCTCCTCCAAATGCTTAAAACCCCAGCCAACTTGTTTGTTGGCTGCTGCTGCCTTTGTTTTGTCCGTTACCTGTTTGCCTTGCATGCCTATGCACCGCATGTAGACGGGGACTTGCCCCCCAGCAAGTGCCAGCACTGACCCTGCCTGTCTTCTGCACTGAGCCAAAGGACTGAAACGGCTTGCCCCACACTGGGATGCAGCTGCCTGCCTCAGGTCAGCCCAGCCCAAGTCCATTTGACTCTGGCTGAGTCTAGACAGCAACCTAGTGATGACCAAGCAAAGATTTGTGACAGTGGGACCAGCCAGTCCACCGCTCCAGCCTGGGGGACGACTCCTTTGCTGTGCACACCACCCGATCGGACTGCTCCAGTCTGTGAGCCTGGATCCTGCTTTGCCCAGCTGGCTGACTGCTCCAATGACCTCCTGAGAGCCACGGGGATTTGCCTCGTGTCCGTGGATCTTCTCAGACAACCTGCTCCATTTGAGCTAGGCAAGCAGCAAAACCTCCCTGCATCATCACCACGTGGAAGGCCACCACCTGGCTGGGACTGTATTTTTCCTCCTTTATGCTTCTACATCTACTTTTGGACTACAAATATTGAGACAGTTGACCAGTGAGTAAACTAACTCACTTTTCTGAAGTGTGTGGAAGTTGGTGCTTAACCATTAAGCAGCAGTTTGTGCTGCAAGGCTCTCCAGTTCTTTCAACTTTCTAAAACCTTTCCTAAAATCATTTAAATGTAACTGTATGTTTAAATCATTTAAATGTAACTGTATGTTTAAATCATTTAAATGTAACTGTATGTTTAAATCATTTAAATGTAACTGTATGTTTAAATCATTTAAATGTAACTGTATGTTTAAATTTAAATGTTTAAATCTGACTGTATGTAAGCATTCTGCAAAAAACCAAAAGTTTTCCCAAGCCCATAACAGAATCTCTCTGTGCTAATTGTATATCAGTTTGGGGAAATTTTCTTGATGTAGTTAATAAACTATTTCATCATTTTTATATCAGCCTCATTGCAATTCACTTCTCACCCAGATTCAAATCCCTCCTTAACGAGCCAGCAATGGTCGCTGGCATCCCAGAAGGCAGCTGTGTGCTGGGCTGCATCCAAAGCAGGGAGAGAGGCAGGACAAGGAGGGGATTCTGCCCCTCTGCTCTGCTCTGCTGAGACCCTGCCTGCAGCACTGCCTCCACTTCTGATGCCCTTAGCATAAGAGGGACATGGAACTGTTGGAGAAGGTTCAGAGAAGGCCATGAAGCTGGTCAGAGGCCTGGAGAACCTCCCCTATGAGGACAGGCTGAGAGAGCCAGGGCTGTTCAGCCTGGAGAAGGGAAGGTTCTGGAGAATCCTTAGAGCAGCCTTCCAGTACCTTAAAGGGGCCTACAAGGAAGCTGGTGAGGGAGCTTTTAGAAGGGCTTGTAATAGGATATCTTTGAGCTAGAAAAGAGGAGGTTTAGATTGTCTATTATGAAGAAATTCTTTGCAGTGAGGGTGGTGAGACACTGGAACAGGTTGCCCAGGCAGGTTGTGAATTCCTCCTCTCTGGAGGTGCTTAAAGCCAGGTTAGATGAAGCCTTGAGCAACCTGGACTAGTGGGAGGTGTCTTTACCCATGGCAGGGCAGTTGGAACTCGGTGGCCTTAAAGGTCCCTTCTAACCCATTCTGTTCCCTGGAAAATGTATCAGAAAAAATCCACTGAGTTCCCTTTTATTAGAGCTGGGGAGAACCATCCCTGGAGGTGTTCAAGAAAAGCATGGATGAGGCACCCAGTGCCATGGTCTAGTTGACTGGATAGGGATGGGTGATAGGTTGGACTGGATGAGCTTGGAGGTCTCTTCCAACCTGGCTGATTCTATGATTCTATGATAAATGGAAGCTTTGCTGAGAACAAGAAGCATGAAAACCCACACAGGCACACAAACTGCAATTCCAAAGTGACCAAAGTTTGCCCTGTGTGCTTGTGCATCTCCTAAGACCTGAGCAGTAAATGTCAAGCAGAAATCCAGAATGTCATTAGCTCTCCTGCTGCTGCACCAGTGTGACCTTAACAGAAGTGTGCTCAGGTCTGAATTCAGGGCTGTTGATTGACCCTGTAAGTGACAGAAGAGCCAGGTCCCAGGAGAGTGTGAATTTGCCCTACCATAGCGGAGCTACGCAGGTTTCACAGAGCAGTCAGCAGATTATCTTCAACATGAGGAATTGCTTTAAATGTAAGAAGATTTAGGAATTGCTCTGCAAAAAGCTGTCTCCTTTATTTATGACAAAGAGCCTGCAGATTCCAGCTCTTTCATTCCCTCTGTGAATGCAACACATGAGTTATGTGCTGTCAGGGTGAGTGCTCACCAATTAATCTTCAGCTGCAGCCCTCTTCTAGAACATGTCACCGCCGTGATTTTGTTTCCCTCGGATGGCTTTCCTCTTATTATGTTCCCCCATTTGGATTTGTGTCTTAATTACATGTTAATATTTCTCGAGGAGGAAGGGTGTGAATCAATCTCATGAATTAATAGTGAAGGGAGTGATAATCCAGGAAGGATAATGCATTGATAGAAGTGCTCTCCTGGGATCTATTTTACAAGATTGCAAACAACAGCTCATAAAGAACGGCATTGATTAGACATGATTGAAGGGGCATGTCAGTTGAGGATGGGCAGAGCAGACCAGAAGGTAAAATTTGTTTTAGCTGAAATAGGAGACATGTCTGGTTTTATGAACTTTAAAAAAAAAAAACAAACACCTGCAAAAAGGCCACCAAAACTGGCATAAATTAATTAACTATATTTATCCTAGAATCATAGTAGTATTTTGGTTGGAAGAGCCCTTTAAGATCATCTAGTCCAATTGCTCTCTAACTCTGCCAAGGCTGGGGCTACACCATGGCCCTCAGCACCACAGCTCTGCATCTCTGAAACACCTTCAGGGATGGGAATTCAACCACCTCCCTGGGCAGCCTGATGCAGTCTCTCATAATCCTTCCAGGGAAGAAGTTTTTTTTTCTAATATCCAACTTAAACCTGGTGCAACTTGATACCATTTCCACATCTTATCACTTGATTCTAGGGAGAACAGACCAACACCCACCTTGCTCCAATATCCTGAAAGGAGTTGGAGAGGATGAGAAGGTCTCCCCTCTACTTCCTGATTAAACACCCCCAGGTCTCTTAGCTGCTCTTCAGCAAACCTATTCACCAGACCCTTCACCAGCTTTGTTGTGCCCTTCTATACACTTCCTCCAGCACCAAAATGTCCATCTTGTAGCAAGGTCCCCAGAACTGAACCCAGTACTCAAGGTGTGAAGAACAAGTTAGTTAGGAAAAAAATAAATAAAGGGATAAAATTTACATGGAAAAAAATTAATAGAGTAACTTGGACACAAGGATGATCAGAGGGCTGGAGTACCTCTGCTATGAAGATAGGCTGGAAGAATTGGAACTGTTCAGCCTGCAGAACAGAAGGCTTCAGGGAGACCTTAGAGCTGCATTTCAATAGCTGAAAGAGACCTACAGGAAGGCTGAGGAGGGACTGTTTAGAAGGGTCTGTGGTGATAGGACGAGGGGCAATGGTTTCAAGTTGGAGCAGAGGAGATTTAGGTTGGACATCAAAAGGAAGTTCTGCACAATGAGAGTGATGAAATACTCAAACAGTTGCCCAGGATGGGATTGAGGCATCAGCCTTGCTGTGTCCCTGGGCAGCCTGATCCAGTTGTAGGTGTTTCTGTTGAGTGCAGTGGCGTTGGAAAAGATGACCTTTAAGGGCCCCTTCCAGTACAATGCAATGTGTGAAGCTGTGATGTAGGCAAAAATTCATCCTCTAAGGTGTTTTTTTTCCTTTCATTAGAAACATGCAGATGAGCTCCCATTTCAAATAGCTATGGAACAACTAATCCAACTGGCAAATCTCCCTAAATTCTGCTCTTGTTTCAGTGATTTTCTTTTCTAACTTTATTTTGTATCTATTGTTGAGGAAGCCATAGAGGAGTTTGTTCCTTGCTGGCTCCAAACTTCTCAGCATTGTTTTTTCCTTGTGTTTCCATAAAGGGCAAAGATTTTCCTAGAAGCTTTGGTAAATTCTGGAGGAACTGGCAGATGGCTGATGAATACAAGCAGTGTTGGAAAAAAAAAATAAGAGGCTTTGCTGCAAATTTACTTTCAAGCAAGTGCTCCCAGCTCCCAATTAATAGTCTCTGAGAAACAGGGAGATGATGCTTTCATGCTTTGTATTCCAAACACGGGTAACAACAGAGAGACATGGGGGAAGGGGAAATTTAGAAGAGACTTAGAACCAAGCACTTTAAATAAAAGGTGTATCACCTAGGTTAAAAAAATGATAGTGTATTTGTAAAGAAATATGAAAACATCCCACAGTCATTAGCAGAGAGGAAAAAAAATCAAATGGGAACAAAATGTGTAATGGAAAAGACTTAATAGCATCATTATGGCTCTAAGCCTATTGTCATACATGCTTAGAATTCTCTCTGAAAAGGAATAGATGAGGCAACAGAAGGAATTTCTGCTCTTGTGGTGCTGGGCTGCACATTTGTGTCAGGTATCTGGTATTTCAACCTTGTCTCTTCAAACATTTTCACACGAGAATAAGCTTAGCTTTGTTTCTGAAGACCATTCCTTTCAGATCTAAAGGAAATTTATCTCTGACTTTAATCTCCCTCTCCATTCAACCAGCAATCATTTTCCATATCTAAACCATCTAAAAGCATCCCAAGCACAGGCACTGTGATTTTTCATACAGAGATTTTCAGATTTCAGCTAGAAATACAGCAATCAAAGCTAGAATTGTCCCCTCTGGCACTGGCATCAAGTTTCTAGCTACTTATTACTTGATAGAGCAATATTATTTCAATAATGAGCTTGCTATTGATATTGGCCCAAACTCTCTTCTCAGCATCTACATGGTTAAAATGGCAACGAATGACAGCAGTGAAGGCAGAAGAGAAAAAAAAATATATATTAATTGTACTTGTTACAGACTTGAGTTTATAGGAAGCAAATAAAAAGATCATCTGAAAACATTTTGTCCAGACTTCTCCCTGCTGCATCTTAGTTTGTCCCCTTCCATTAAGAAACAACTTTATAGTTCAACCCCTAGCACATAAAGGAAACCTGCAATCAATTTTTAAGGTATTTAAAATGAGAAGTCATTTATGGTGCCTGTGCACTTTCATTTTTTGGATGCTTTGAAATAGTCCCATGGACCTCTCCAGACTGCAAGTACTACATTTTCATAGAGATAACAGCCAGGTAACAGCACTGGTAAAGCAGATTTTTAATGCTGAAGTCCTAGAATGGCTCAGGTTAGAAAGGAACTGAGAAATCATCTTCTCCAACCACCATGGGCAGAAGGCATCCACAACCTCCTCAGGTAGCCTATTCCAGAGTCTCACCACCCTCATTATGAAGAACTTTTTCCTAAGATCCAGTCTAATCCTGCTCTCCTTCAGCCTCAAACCATTCCCCTTTTTCCTGTCTCACTCTAGACACACTCAGGGAAAATCCCTCTGCAGCCCTCCTGTAGCATCCCTTCAGGTATTGGAAGGCAGCTTTAAAGTCCTCTCAGAGTCTTTTTGTCCAGGCTGAATAACCCCAGCTCCCTCAGCCTATCCTCATAGCAGAGGTGCTCCAGCCCTTGAATCACCTTTGTGACTCTCTTCCAGCATCTCTGTGTTGTTCTTATGCTGGGGACATCAGAATTGGACACAGGATTGGAGGTATGGTCTCAGCAGAGCAGAGTTAATGGGCAGAATCTCCTCTTCTGCCCCACTGCCCACACTCTTCTGGATGCAGCCTTGGATACAGTTTACCTTTATATACCTCAATCCTTCATATACCTTCAACCTTCATCTCTCTTAATCCTTCATATCTCTTCATATCCTCCAGGTTTTGGGGTTTTTTACACCAAATAATGATGAGTAAGTTTTTATTGCATCACTCTTCCATAAAAGAACAACAAGCAACTCCTTGGACGCAAAAATGAAAGCCCTAAAGAAATGGTCTGAAGAAATCCCTCAGATTACAAATTTTCTTCTGTGAGCAAACAATATCTGTGCTGGAAGGCTCACAAATGAGAAGTCTTTAAATGGACTGTTCTGATTGCTGTGCATTTCTGTTCTTGTTGCTATTCTCAGGGCAAAAACATTAGGCATAGAATATTGCCCAGAATCCCAGGAGTTGAGGGGAAAAAAATGGAGAATTCAATTATATTCTTCAAGTGTCAGCCAGCCAGAAGAAATACATGCTGAAAGTAACAGAACTGAATACCAGAGGGAAACCAAAGCACTAAGTACTATGACAAATGGTAAACTTTGAGTCAATGGAATGGATGTAAATAGCAGCTGGGCTACAAAGACCTCTCAGTCATTTTCCTGCTTCTTTCAAGACCCCAGCTAAAGGTCTGCTCTCTCATTTGAACTGGATGTATATATAGGAAAACTTAAAGGCCAGCAGAGACTTATCATCATCACTAACTGTAGCCTAATTATTGAGTTGCATAGAGAACTACATTCTGCTTCCAAAGCCTTCAGTCCTACTAACGTTTTTTCTTCTTTTTTTAAGCCTCTTTTGGTACCAAACTTCACTACATCCCTTGAGGGACATTTGGGCTTAGACTACAGCATTTCTAGCTCAACTAGCAAGAGGAAGTTTAAATTAAGCATCTTGTAGAAGCCATTTTAGTGGTGGCAGCAAATAATTTCTCTGAATTGTGGGAAGTGTTTTTCCCTCTTGCTCAATTTATCCATGGATTGTCTAAGACAGCTCCTTAGAGCACTCAGTGTCCTTGGGTAGTGAAGATTTCTTACGCCACCTACCATAAGACACCACATAATGCAGTGGTCACTAATGTCAAACAGTTTACAAGACTACTAACTGGAGGAAAGAATCACACAGGATCACATGTTGGTAGGGGCTGGAAGGGACCTCCTAAGATCATCTAGTCTGACCTCCACTCCTAGAGCAGAATTACCCAGAGTAAACATGCCCATATGGATTTGGAATATCTCCAGATAAGGAGGCTCCACCAGCCTCCTCCAGTGCTCTGCCATCCTCAAAGTGAAGAACTTTATGTTTACATGGCATCTCCTGTGCTCCAATTTGTGCCTCTGCCCCTTGTTCTGTCCTTGGACAGAGTCTGGCTCCATGCTCCTGCCAGTTCCCCTTTAGCATTAATGTGATCCACCCTCAATCTCCTGCTCTGCAGGCTAAACAGCCCTAGCTCTCTCAGCCTCTCCTTGTAGGGTAGATGCTCCAGTCCCCTCAGCAACTGAGTCACTCTCTGCTGGCAAGTTTGGATTTTGTAAGATTTTTGTATTAGAGTCTGCAGGGCAGCTTTAATATTTTATCCACTCTCTTAATTCACTGAGATTTGAGTAGAATTAGAGGGGGCAGATGAAAAATGAAACCAACAGCAACAAAAAAAAAAAACCCAAGAGACAGTCCATGTACTTTTTCCTTTCTTGTACCTAGGGGCTTAAAAGGTAAATGAGGCAGGAGCTGAAGGTTCTAATGCTATACTGGGGAAACAAGGCAAGCATTGAGACAAGCTGTGGATTGCAAACATGCATTCAGACTCACAACAGGTGACAGTGGACTATGAAGTGCTGTTTCTTGGAGAGGCCATGTTACATCCAAAGGAGAAAAGCAGCCTAACTTCTGTGAAAAGCATCAGTCTCCAAAACAAAGGTGACTTGTCTCCCCTGGGCAGCAGAGACTATGTGCAGGAAAGCCTCCTCTCCCACCCTGAGAAGCACAAATCCACCGAGGACAATGCTGCTGCTGAGAAGCAGCTGACCCCTCAAGACAGAGAACTTCACCCCATGAAGAACCAGAGAGAGAGCAACCTTCACCTAACAGTAAGTTTTAGGCTGCACTTTGAATGGGCCATATGGAGCTGATGAGCAGACCCTTGCCTCTGTCTGTGAGGCAGAGTGGAAACTAGAGAGAAGGAAGCACTTCTTACCCATAAAAAGTTGCCCTTGTTGACAACAATCCTGTGTATATTTGAGAGAAGAAGTGTAATTCAATGCTGGCAGCATCCCATCACTCATGACATCAGTGGGATGTGAAGCTTTTCGTCTTACTCAGCTTTGATTGCTTCCCTCTGCTTCCTATCAACAGTGTCCAGAAAAGTCACTGCTGCCTTCCAGGAGATGCAAGCGGAGTACTAAGACTTTGCAGCCCCAAGATGACACTTTTCTTGATAGCTGGGAAAGGACCTGATAAACAGCACTGATACAAACTCCCTAGAGAGGCTGTGGACTCTCCTCCTCTGGAGACTTTCAAGACCTGTCTGGGCACATTCCTGTGTGACCTGAGCTAGACTCTATGACCTGGCTCTGGCAGGGGAGGTTGGATGCGACGATCATCCATGCAGGTCCCTTCCAACCCCTAACACCCTGTGATCCAGTGAATACAGAAAGCAGCCCATCTTCATAGCTACAGAAACTGAGCAGGCCTGCAGGTATGGTGGCAAACAGTGAAGCACAGAAGATACTCTACCATGCTACAGTAGCATGAGAATCGATGGAAACCCAGCAAACTTGGAGCAGTGACTGTGCCTCATTTAACTTCTCCACACTTCCAAGGCAACAGCTGTAAAAAGCTGGAGTTAAACCCCCATGGACAGGCTGGCACTGATTTGCCAGCAGAGCCACAGTGACTTTGGTGGCTTGCAATAAGCTGTGAAAGTGCTAATGGCAGTTTGCATCGGAGAGAGACCTTAAAGACCATCCAGTTCCAACTCCCTTGTCATGGGCAGGGACACCTCCCCCTAGAAAGGGTCGCTCAAGGCCGCATCCAATCTGACCTTTAACACCTCCAGGGAGGGAGCATCCACAACCTCTCTGGGCAACCTGTGCCAGTGTCTCACCACTCTAATCTTCTAATTCTTCCTAATCTTCATTCTCAATCTGCCCTCCTGTTATGAAGGGGGCCAGCTGAAATCTGAGTTTGGGGTGAAATGCAATGAGGCCGATTGAAAAGTGACTAAATAATGTATGAATATACACAAACTAATTCCCCCAAACTTAGTTCCAACTCTCCACACAAGTTCTGGGGTGCAGCTAGCAGAGCTATGTTACAGAATGTCTCTGTACAATGGGGTTTTCAAATGTCTTTGACAGAGTCTGGTGGCTTCATTCGCCGCCTGTGAGGTTAATGAAGTTCTTTCAGCAACTGAATAAAGAATGAAGAATACTCACTGGTCCTGACGCCTGTGGCCCAGAACAGAGGCAGGACAATATTCAACAGAAGTCCTGTGGTGAAGTCCACCTGGGCTGCAGAGTGGAATCAGCTGCTGGCTGAGGCAGCTATGGTGGCTGTGGTGGCTGAGGCGGCTTGAGGCGGCTTGAGGCGACAGGCAGGCGAGCGGCAGGTGAGCGAGGAAGGAGCGAGCAGGCCAGCAGCTTATTCCCCTGTGCACCCCCATTTACAGGCTAATGGCCGAGGCTAAGGGTCTCATTGGCCACACAATCACGCACTCGCCGCTGGCCATCACCCAAACAGACCCAAATAGACCCAAAAATGGCAGACCCCACAGGTGTTGCCTTCCAAAAACAAGGGGCGCACAGGCCTTGCGCGCCACAGGGCTGTGGGCCTTAGGAAACCCCTCTCAGGCGACCGGATCAAACCGGACTGGGCTGCCTGGGTTCCTTTGTCCTGTTCTCCCGGCCCTGGCTGCAGTGCAGACAGGCAGGTAAATAAGCCCATTTAATGCCCTTCAGGACTGTTCACCACACCTCCTCAAGCTTCAATCCATTCCCTCTCAAGCTGTCCCTACCAGCCCTTGCAGACAGTCCTTTCACGGCGCTCTTGGAGACTCCTTTCAGGTGCTTCTAATTTCTATTTCTTCAGGTATTTTATTTTCATTGTGTGGCCAGCAGGGCAAGGGAGGTTATTCTGCCCCCAAACTCAGCACCGCTCAGGCCACACCTTGAGTGCTGTGTCCAGTTCTGGGCTCCTCAATTCAAGAGAGATGTTGAGGTGCTGGAAGGTGTCCAGAGAAGGGCAAAGCTGTGAGGGGCCTGGAGCACAGCCCTGTGAGGAGAGGCTGAGGGAGCTGGGGGTGTGCAGCCTGGAGAAGAGGAGGCTCAGGGCAGAGCTCATTGCTGTCTACAACTACCTGAAGGGAGGCTGTAGCCAAGTGGGGTTGGTTTCTGCCAGGCAACCAGCAACAGAACAAGGGGACACAGTCTCAAGTTGTGCTGGGGAAAGTATAGGCTGGATGTTAGGAGGGAGTTGTTGACAGAGAGAGTGATTGGCATTGGAATGGGCTGCCCAGGGAGGAGGTGGAGTCACCATCCCTGGAGGTGTTGAAGAAAAGCCTGGCTGAGGCACTTAGTGCCATGGTCTGGTTGACTGGCTAGGGCTGGGTGCTAGGTTGGACTGGATGATCTTGGAGGTCTCTTCCAACATGGTTGATTCTATGATTCTATGATTCTATTCTTTTTAAGGAAGAAGTGGTTGGTTAGCAATGAGGATGTCAAAGCAGCACTAAGCAAAAATGTTGTTTTGTTTTTCATTTGGAGTCCATCAGAGTCACAAGCATTTTAACTACCAGTTTAATCTGGACTTCCCGGCTTCAAAGGAGATCTTTTCCCTGGTCTAACAGGACAGGAGGCCACTGAAATTTTAAAACATCTTCAAGATTTGTTTCAAAACATATCTGTGTTCTTCAGTACAAGAGTGGTGAGACTCTGGAAGAGGTTGCCCAGGGATGTTGTGGCTGCCTCCTCCCTGGGGGTTGTTCAAGGCCAGGTTAGATGAGGCCTCAGTAGCTGAGTCTAGCTGACAGGTGTCCCTGCCCACGGCAGGGAGGTTGGAGTAGATGATCTCTGAGGTCCCTTCAAACCTGAGCCATGCCATGATCTTGTGATGATTCTATGTGTATCATCAGAAAATTGCTGCATACCCACTGCTGTAAAACTAATCAGAAAAGGCTTTAAATTAAGTCTCTTGACAAAGAGGCATCCTGAGGTACAAGGGAATGGTGCTGGAAGTCAGCCAGCTGAAGGAGAACATGGTTTACTTGTGCTGTTTGTATTCAGGAGTTATTAAGGAGAGGGACGTGTGTTATGAATAATTAATTGTGGCATTCTCAATTCTTCCACCTCTGCCACTGTTCAGTAATTAGTCCTGTAACAAACCTAATCAAGCTGGCTTCTCCTCACAGCCTTTTCAGATTGCTGTTCTTTGGAACAGGGATTCTTTGGGATAAGGATCAATGCATTGCCTTGGCCTGGGAGTATACCCTTTTACAAGGCTGAATGGAAAAGGTCATAGATTTCAAGCATTCTGTGTGCTTAAGCTGATACCTCTTAGAGCAGACTTACCATTTTATTTTCAGCTGGGAAATCACATCCTATTTAATGACAAAACTAACCCAAACACACCCACTCACACCTTCCTTACAAATGTTTGCTTTCCAGCATCCTACAAACCTATTTAATTTGAAAGAGTATGAAGTCTGATGGAAACCTCCCAGGAAAATGCAAGGAACTGCAGAATCACAGAAAGTTAGAGATTGGAAGGGACCTCTGGAGACTTCTGGGGATCACCTAGGACCTAGATTCTAGGTCGATCCCCAGCAAAAGTGGGATCACCTAGATCGGGTTGCACAGGACCGCATGCAGATGGGTCTTGAAAGTCTCCCGAGAAGGAGACTCCACAACATCTCTTGGGAGCCTGCTCCAGGAGTCTGTCATCCTCACAGCAAAGAAGTCTTTCTTCATGTTGAGGGCAGAACTCCCTGCGTTCCAGTCTGCATTCACTGTTCCTTGTCTTATTACAGGACACCGATAAAAAGAGCCTGGCACCTTCTTCTTGACACCCACACTTCAGAGTTTTCTAAACATTGATCACATCTCCTCTAAGCCTTCTCTACAGACTTTCCTCATCAGACAGATGCTCCTGTCCCTTCATCATGCTTACAGCTCTCTGTTGGACTCTCTCCTGTAGTTCCCTGTCCCTCTCGAACTTGGGGTCCCAGAACTGGATACAACATTCCAGATGTGATCTAACCAGGGCAGAGTAGAAGGAGAGGAGATTCTCTTTCAACCTCCTGGCCACATTATTCTTCATAAACCAGAAGGACACTATTGGCCTTTTTGGCCACAAGGGCACATTGCTGTCTCTGGGATAACAATAGCCCTTCCACAACATGAAGGAAATCTGAATCCCCTGTACTCAACACTGGTCAGGCCACACCTTGAGTACTGTGTCCAGTTCTGGGCCTCTCAATTCAAGAGACATGTAGAGATTCCGGAACATGTCCAGAGAAGGGCAGCAAAGCTGGTGAGGGACCTGGAACACAGCCCTGTGAGGAGAGGCTGAGGGAGCTGGGGGTGTGCAGCCTGGAGAAGAGGAGGCTCAGGGCAGAGCTCATTGCTGTCTACAACTACCTGAAGGGAGGCTGTAGCCAAGTGGGGTTGGTTTCTGCCAGGCAACCAGCAACAGAACAAGGGGACACAGTCTCAAGTTGTGCCAGGGGAGGCCTAGGCTGGATGTTAGAAGGAAGTTCTTCACAGAGAGAGTGATTGGCATTGGAATGGGCTGCCCAGGGAGGAGGTGGAGTCACCATCCCTGGAGGTGTTGAAGAAAAGCCTGGCTGAGGCACTTAGTGCCATGGTCTGGTTGACTGGATAGGGCTGGGTGCTAGGTTGGACTGGATGATCTTGGACGTCTCTTCCAACCTGCTTGATTCTATGATTCTATGAAAAGAGCCTCCTGGCTTCAAGGTTTTAAACTGATTATTGTAACATGTCTCTGCTGGACTACAGCTTCTTTTTCATCAGCATCTTTTTTTTTTGCCAGCTACCTACAGCTAAACATGTGTAGATGAATAAATCAAATTTGTAGATAAATAAATCACATTTCTAGATAAATAAATCACAAGTTGCCGTGAAGTATTTTAAGCTTTCCAGTGCCAACTTGTGGAACACCCTTTGCAGTGTAAAATACAAAGACAATTAGTTGCTGCATTGTACATTACAAACCACAGCAGCGTAACACAAAGGCTTAGCCCCAGTTCATCACAGCACTTCAGAGCATAACCAATTACAGGAGATGAGGAGCTTGAGGGTTGGGTGCAAAGCTGTGCAATTAATGAAAATAATACCTGAAGTCTCTACAGTGCCAGAAAGAGGTGGTTAATTTGCAGTCCTGGTTCTGCTCCTTACCTCTTCTCTATCCTTTAGTGTACACATGGCAGTTTGGAACATGGTTTAACAGCTGTGGAGGTGTTGGGTTGATGCTTCAACTCAATGATATTTGAGGGCTTTTCCAACCAAAACAATTCTATGACTCTATAACTCAATATTCAAACATTTGGGTCTCTAAATCACTCATCTTCCATCCATTCATTCTGTCCTTTTGTCTATGTTATCATCTTCAGTAAAATCACAGAATCACAGAATGTTAGGGGCTGGAAGTGACCTTGAAAGCTCATCCACTCCAACCCCCTTGCCAGAGCAGGATCACTTAGAGTAGATCACAACGGAATGCATCCAAGCAGGTCTTGAATATGTCCAGAGAAGGAGACTCCACAGCTCCCATGGGCAGCATGTTCCAGTGTTCTGTCACCCTCACACTGAAAAAATTCCCCCTCAAGTTTACTGACACAATAAAGAGGTTGTCTGAAAATGAAATGATCCCTCCTGTCACCTAGCATACAAGCAGATTAAGAATCCCCTGTGAAAAACATTCCACATGTTTAAACCTTTCAGAAAGAAGCTTTTGACTCTGGAGAGACCCTGCCTCTCACTGTCTCTGGTGAGACACTGGAACAGGTTGCCCAGAGAAGTTGCAGATGCCACATCCCTTGAAGTGTTTAAGATCAGGTAGGTTGCCTTGAGCAACCTGGTCTCATGTGAGGTGCCCCTGCCCATGGAAGGGAGGTTGGGACTACTGAAATGGATTACTGAAGGGCTGCAGTACCTTGCCTATGGGGAAAGGCTGAGAGAATTGGGACTGTTCATCCTGGAGAAGAGAAGGCATCAGGGAGACCTTAGAGCAGCCTCCCAGTAGGCAATGCCTTTGTTTGTAATAACATACATAAGCCACAGGCTGAAATCTTAAGTGATGTCAACATTAAGAGCTCCTTTCTTGCCTCACTGCCCCTTGGCTTTACAAGGACCTGCATCAACTTTGTGCTCCTCCAAGGCAGGATTCAAGTACATCACAGTAGGCACCCAGAGAGGACCAGGAAACTACTTAGAAATGAAGATCAATGCAATGACTCAAAAAAGAATGTGGCCAGCAACAGGTCATTTGTGGTTTAAAACACCAAAGTTTCATTCAGTGGCCAATAAATACACTCTTAGAGTGAAGCTCTTGAAGTTGATATTATTAAAGTTGCTTTCACAGAATCTTTATGGAATCCCAGAATGGCTCAGGTTGAAAAGGACCTCAGAGATCATCTACTCCAACCTCCTGACCATGGGCAGGGATATCTCTCAACTAGACTTGGTTGCTCAAAGACTCATCCAACCTACCCTTGAACAGAAACAGGGAGGAAGCATCCACAACCTCCCTGGGCAGCCTGTTCCAGACGCTCACCACCCTTGTACTGAAGAACTTCCTACTAAGATCCAGACTACCTCTGCTCTCTCTCAGCTTCAAACCATTCCGCCTTCTCCTGTCTCTAGACACCCTTAGGAAAAGTCCATCTGTAACCTTCCCATAGGATCTCTTCAGGCATTGGAGGGCAGCTCTAAGGTCCCTCTAGTCTCTTCTCTTTGCTAGGCTGAACACCTCCAGCTCCTTCAGCCCGTCCTCATAGTAGAGGTGCTCCAGCACTTGGACCATCCTTAGGCCCCCTCTGGACTCTATCCAATAGCTCTGTGTCCTTATGCTGGGGACACCAAAACTGGATGCAGTATGCAAGGTGGGGTCTCACCCCATCCCAAGTCTCTGTAGCAGTGTCCATTAGCTGTATTTTCACTGCTCAAAAGGCTGGAACCCCTAGCCTCATTCCTCTGATTTTGTTACTGCCTTTCTCTCTGTTACCTCTCCACCTGCTGTGGGAAACAGCTGTTGTTCATCTGACATATAAGTATAAAGATGGATGAAATCTGACCCAAGTCTCCCCTTCTAAAATGAGAGCAGCCTAAAGCCCAGAGCAAATACATGGGCACACAGGAATGTATTGATTTGGATTGCCAGGTTAACAACACAATTGGCCAAGGAATCAATACTCTCCTATTTTCCCTAGATAAAAAAAATAAAAAGCTTGGGGCAGGGTGGCTGAAAAGCTGCCCAGCAGAGAAAGAACCTGGAGTGTTGATTAACAGCTGGCTAAAGATGAGCCAGCACTGTGCACATCTGGCCTGGAGCAGGAATAGTGTGGCCAGCAAGAAGTGACTGTCATCTGGTACTCGGCACCTCTGAGGTGACACACTGAGTACTGGGTTCACTTTTGGGGCTTTCACTACAAGGACACTAAGGGGCTGGAGCAGGTCCAGGGAAGGGCAATGAAGCTGGTGAAGGGTCTGAAGAAAAGGGCTGGTGAGGAGAAACTCAGGGACCTGGGGCTGTTTAGTGTGGCTCAAAGGAGACTGTGGGGATAACTCCTCACTTTCTACAACTCGCTAAAGGGAGGCTGGAGCCAGGTCCTTAATAACAAGTGATAGAATGAGAGGAAATGGCCTCAAGTTGCACTATGAGAGGTTTAGGTTGGACATCAGAAGAAACCTTTTCCTTTAAAAACTTAAAAGAATCACAGAATTGTTTAGGTTGGAAGGGACCTCAAAGATCATCTAGTTCCAACCTCCTGCCACACAGAGGGACACCTCTCACTAGAGCAGGTTGCTCAAGACCTCACCCAACCTCGTCTTGAATACCTCCAGGCAGGGAACATCCACAGCCTCCCTGGGCAACCTGTGCCAGTGTCTCACCACTCTCACTGTAAAGAACTTCTTTCTAACATCCAGTTTATATCTTCCCTCTGCCATTTTAAACCCATTACTCCTCCTCCTGTCATTAAAAGATCTTTTAAATAGTCCCTCCCAGCCCTCCTGTAGCCCACTTCAGATACTGGAAGGCCACTACAAGGTCTCCTCAAGGCCTTCTCCAGGCTGTGGAGCCCCAATCTTGTAGCCTGTCCTGATAGCAGAGCTGCTGCAGCCCTCTGAGCATCTTTGTGGCCTCCTTTGCACTAGCTCCTCTCCAACAGTTCCATGTCCTTCCTCTGTTGGAGGCTCCAGAACTTCACACAGTAGTCCAGGTGGGGCCTGATGAGAGCAGAGTAAAGGGAGAGAATCCCCTCCCTTGCCCTGCTGGCCAGGCTGCTCTTGCTGCAGCCCAGCACACAGTTGCTGTCTGGGCTGCATGCGCACACTGCCAGCTCATGTTCAGCTTTCCATCAAAGCGTGGCACAGGCTGCTCAGGGGGGTGGTTGAATCCCCATCTTTAGAGGTGTTTCCAAGAGGCAGATATGTGGTGCTGGGAGTCATGGTTCAGCACCAGACTTGGTGGAGCTATAGAATGGTTGTACTCAATGATCTCAGATGCTTTTCCAGCCCAAATGCTTTTATGTTTCTCAGATTCCATGATTCTGAACAGTCAGGGAACTTCCTGTCTAAATAGCTGTCATCAAATACTTGTCACGTAACAAAAACTATGAATATTTTGATCTTAAAATCAAAACTGCAATTATACTTTTAATTATGACTCATTGCTGATGGAGATTGTTGTGATTAAGTGTGTTTCTTTATGCATACAAATTATACACTCAGTTTGCAGATTGTGTGAGAATTAGGACATCCTAGCTAGACATTACTGCTGCTAAGCGCTTGGACTTTGTGAGGGATGTGCCTGGCAAACACTATGGCTGCTTCTTGAAATCTTTCATTATTTCTGAGATGAATGTTGGGATTTGGAAGTGTTTGTATTAATAAAACAAAACAAACAAAAAAAATTCACCATAAAAATGTATAGGCACTGTTTGTGTATTCTCATTTACTTGTAAATATTGATTTGTTTAAAGAAAAGCTTGGTAATCACAGCAAATTATTTCCCTGGGCAAAGACCTCCACAGGGGTGGCTGAATGAGTGAAAAGCATTTTTTTTTCTGGAGGGAATAAATTGAGGCTGATTGCTCAGCTCAAACCAGTATTACCCATCACACTCAAAGGAAACACAAATATGGTAGCTTCCATACACCAATCAATGCAATCAGACTGCTGGCAGCAGACTGAATGCAAACAGCTCATTTCATCAAGGACAGCTGTTGCTACACCAATGACCATTACCTCTGTCAGAGCAAAGAAGGATTAAGTTATAGAGATCCTCAGTAGTGTTACTGCTAGTTAGGCATCCACATACCATTGAAAGGAATTTCAGATGACTGTTGTGGTTCAGATACCTTACAAATCTTTCTCAGCAAGTTGGTACAACACAGACTGATTTTTAATGGAGCTACTTACTTTTATTTTCATGTAGCAGAGGGAAAAAAAGAAAGGAAAAACTCTCTCCTCTGCAGCAATGACGCAGAAACAGAAGCAATAGAGAAGGTGTGTACCAGAGCAGTGGTGCCTTTAGGATATCCTGGTCAAGTCACCAGATTGCCCTATCTCAGGAATACCTTGAGAGCATCTCCTATATATGCCCATTTATCAATGGTGTCCACCACTCAGAAGAGCAGTAAGTGACAATAAGAGCACAGAAGAGTTTGGCAGTACATCTTCTCCTAAGCTGTTTGGCATGCAGCACCAAGATGTCAGGCAGATGTTGCACAGAAGGGCCCATGAGGTAGCTGGTTAAAGCTGAGGGCTAAGTAAGACTTGGATAGAGCTAGATACTGGTTGGACTCCAGGATCTTAAAGGTCTTTTCCAACCAAAATGATTCTGTATTCTATGATTTTAACTAGAATGGAAATACTCAGCCAGTAAGAATCTGAGATGATTGCTCATTGGACCAGGAAGATGTCTTGCAAAGTACAGGGCAGAAGGAAGATCTCATTCACCTCCCACAACTCACTTTAAAGCCAAAGACCATAAGCCAGTGGCCACTTCGAGCAGTAAAACACCTGAAGTAAAGCTGATTAGAGGGCTGGAGCACTTCCTCTACAAGGACAGGCTGAGAGAGTTGGGGTTGTTCAGCCTGGAAAACAGAAGGCTCCAAAGAGACCCTAGAGCAGCCTTCCAGTACCTGAAAGGGGTCTGCAAGAAAGCTGGGACTGTTTAGAAGGCCTCTACAACTACTTGAAGAGAGGCTATAGCCAGGTGGGGTTGGACTCTTCTGCCAAGAAACCAGCAAGAGAACAAGGGGACACAGTCTCAAGATGTGCCGGGGGAGGTCTAGGCTGGATGTTAGGAGGAATTTGTTGCCAGAGAGAGTGATTGGCATTGGACTGGGCTGCCCAGGAAGGTGGTGGAGTCACCATCCCTGGAGGTGTTGAAGCAAAGCCTGCATGAGGCACTTAGTGCCATGGTCTAGTTGACTGGCTAGGGCTGGGTGCTAGGTTGGACCGGATGATAGAATCATAGAATCATAGAATCAACCAGGTTGGAAGAGACCTCCAAGATCATCGAGTCCAACCTATCACCCAGCCCTAGCCAGTCAACTAGACCATGGCACTGAGTGCCTCATCCAGTCTTTTCTTGAAGACCCCCAGGGACGGTGCCTCCACCACCTCCCTGGGCAGCCCATTCCAATGGGAAATCACTCTCTCTGTGAAGAACTTCTTCCTAACATCCAGCCTAGACCTACCCTGGCACAACTTGAGACTGTGTCCCCTTGTTCTATTGCTGGTTACCTGGGAGAAGAGGCCAACCCCCACCTGGCTACAATGCCCCTTCAGGTAGTTGTAGGCAGTAATAAGATCACCCCTGAGCCTCCTCTTCTCCAGGCTAAACAGGCCCAGCTCCCTCAACCTCTCCTCATAGGATTTGTGTTCCAGGCCCCTCACCAGCTTCGTTGCCCTTCTCTGGACATGCTCCAGCACCTCAACATCTTTCTTGAATTGAGGGGCCCAGAACTGGACACAGTACTCAAGGTGTGGCCTGACCAGTGCTGAGTACAGGGGAAGAACAACCTCCCTTGTCCTACTGGCCACACTGTTCCTGATCCAGGCCAGGATGCCATTGGCTCTCTTGGCCACCTGGGCACACTGCTGGCTCATCTTCAGCTTACTATCTATCAGTACCCCCAGGTCCCTTTCCTCCTGGCTGCTCTCCAGCCACTCAGTCCCCAGCCTGTAGCACTGCTTGGGGTTATTGTGGCCGAAGTGCAGAACCCTGCACTTGGCCTTGTTAAATCTCATCCCATTGGCCTCTGCCCACCCATCCAGCCTGTCCAGGTCCCTCTGCAGGGCTCTCCTACCTTCCAACAGATCAACACCTGCTCCTAGCTTGGTGTCATCTGCAAACTTACTGATGCTGGACTCAATGCCCTTGTCCAGATCATCAATAAAGATATTGAACAGGACTGGGCCCAGCACTGATCCTTGGGGAACACCACTTGATCTTGGAGGTCTCTTCCAATGTGGCTGATTCTATGATTCCATGATTCTAAGAATGTCCTTGCTGACTGCAGAAGGGTTGGACTAGAGGACCTTTGAAGGTCCCGTCCAACACAGTGCACTCTAAGGTTCTATCACAAACAGCTGTATTCTTTACTGCTGCCCTCTGACCCCAGCATATGAAGGCAAGCTCAGCTAGAGAGAGGATTTTTGTTCAGACACTCAGTGAGAAGAATAAATGAAGTGTTTTTTTATCCTCATCTGTAACAAAGGAGACTCAATCATTCCCTCTTCTTACTTTCTGCAAGGGCTTTGGTTCTCAAGTACTCACACACACAAACATGCATCCTAATCTCTGTTTGTCACTGTTATTTTTAATGTGTAAGCCAATTATATCTGGCTTTAAATAGAGAAGCCTAATGAGAAAATGCATCCCCTAATGAAAAGGGAGAAGAATCAAGAACTTCCTGACAACATTAACTCTGCTGATTTTACAGCGAGGCTGCCTACTCTTTTCTTTCAGCTCTATATTTAAAATTTCAGTGAGATATTTTTGCCCCTAATTAATTAAAAAAAAAAAAAAAAAGAAAAAAGGTTAAGATATTTCCTGAGGACTTCTCAAGATAAAAGTTTTCCATGTAACAAATCCCACCACTTTTTCCATTTCTAACTGAAGTCTTTATGTACTCCTTTGAAAACCTCACTCCTGTAACAAGGACAAATATGTTTAAAGGCTGGCAAGGGTCCAGTTACACATTTGAATTGCCCCAAAAGCATTGTATCATAGTATTAGTCAGGGTTGGAAGCAACCACAAGGATCATCTAGTTCCAACCCCCCTGCCATGGGCAGGGACACTCTACCCTAGATCAGGCTGCCCATAGCCTCATCCAGCCTGGCCTTAAACACCTCCAGAGATGGGGCAGTAAAAGTACAGCAGCCCAGCCTACATTCACTGCCTGTCCAGTGATTAAGATTAAATATACCTTTAAAGGAGAAAAGAGTTCCTTCTTTGGCTCTCTAAGTAAAGATCTATTTCACACACTTCTCTGTTCCAGACACCAAACTGCCATTAGCTCCAGCCTCTTCTTTCATATTAATACAGCCCTGTCAGTGAGCCAGAATGTTTAGTGGCACTGCTCCTCTGCAGGCATATTAATGAAGAATTGCTTGCTATTGCACAACATGCTCCAGTCCAGCATTTCCATATGGTAAGACCTCATGTCAAAAAAGCTTTCAGGGCAGGGATTTTTCATGCTCCATGTCACTTAACCAAGCTCTCTGCACATAGAGACCCACACACAAAAAAATTCTCTCTGTGTTTTCAGCTGAGCTCCTTCTGGATTGGTTTGAGGAACAGCAATAAGGGCAAAATTTAGCAGTGGAGATTTCAGAGCTGGGGCTACTTAGCTTCACAGGAGCACAAAATCATCAAATGCTAAGGATTGGAAAGGACCTCCAGAGATCCAGTCCAACTTCCTGCTAAAGCAGGATCGGCTAGGGCAGGTCACACATCCAGGTGGGTTTTGAAAGTCTCCAGAGAAGGAGACTGCACAACCTCTCTGGGCAGCCTGTCCCAGGGCTCCAGCACCCTCACACCAAAGAAGTTATTTGGTTTTTTTTATGTTGAGATGGACTTTCCTGTATATGAGTTTCCATCCATTACCCCTGGGTGGAATAGAGCCTGGCTTCCTCGTCCTGACAGCCACCTTTCAGCTATTTGTAGACACTGAAAAGGTCCCCTCTCAGCCTTCTCTTCTCCAAATAAGAAGAGGAGGCTGAACAGGGACCTTATTATTGCCTACAGATATCTAAGAGATGGGTGTCTGGTGATAGGACAAGAAGTAATGGACACAAACTTGACCATACAAAGTTCCATCTAAACACGAGGAGCAACTTCTTTGAGGGTGGTGGAGCACTGGAGCAGTCTGCCTAGAGAGGTGGTGGAAGACTCCTTCTCTGGGTGTATTTCAACATTCCCCTGCATGTGTTCCTGTGTGAACTGCCCTAGGTGACCCTGTTTTGCCAGGGAGGTTGGACTGGGTGATCTTCAAAGGTGATTTCCAACCCCTCAAATTCAGTGATTCTATGATTTTGCTGCAAGAATTGGCCAAAAGAAGAGCAATTTCAAGACTCCATCTGCCAATAGCTTTTGAAAATGGAGTTTACAGTTAACAATATACATCATCCCATATAAATAATGAAAGGCTCAGGCACAAAATGCAATTGCAAGTGGATTTTTACGACATTCTGTTTCAGAAGTACTGAAGTGCACTCAAGCAGTGCTTTGGCAAAAAGCAGCCATTGGCCTTCCCAGGGGACTAGAAAGAGAGCAGCTCTGCTACAGGCCAGATTTACTCCACATCCTACATGAGGAGGCTGATGTTTGAGTCTCTGCCTTTACTGAGGCAGAATGAAGAGCTTAGCCCAAATCTCAGCCGAGCCCTGCATCCAGAGATCACAAGCACCAAAAGAATGCTGCAATCTGGTTATTATTCACTCAACAGTGAACAATCACTGAACAATCCCTGGTGTTTCTTGGACTGGTTTCCACTCAGAAGTTGTCATCTGTCCCAAAGAAAGCTTTTGGTTATTAACAAGTGGCTTAAGCAAACCTAATGCTTTTGATACAAAGCTAAGGCACTGAGCTGACTTGAACAGGTTGCCCAGGGAGGCTGGGGATGCTCCCTCCCCAGAGGTGTTCAAGGCCAGGTTGTGTGAGACCTTGAACACGCTGGTGTAGAGGGAGCTGTCCCTGCCCATGGGAGGCGGGTTGGAACTAGGTGATATTCAAGGGTCTTCCCAACCCATCTGTGACTCTGCTCTTCCTAGTGAGGAGTCATGAACTCTTAAGTGGAGTGGCACAGGATGTTTCAGTGGATTTAATGGGCAGCATGGTTTTTATTTCAAACAAAGGCTGAGATGGAGGGCAGAAAATGGGGGAGTGGAAAACCAATGTTGGCTTTCTTAAAGAGCAATCCAATCTGGATTTTTTTTATGGCTGAAGTCAAGCAGCATTTCTCTGGTTCAGATAATCAGAACTTCTGGAAACCTTAAGAGCTCTCAGTGCACAGTTTCATGACAACAAATTCACTCAAACCCATGTCAAACCAGGAGTATTTCACAGTAGTGTTTCCCAGGGCCTTTAGCAACCTGCTCTCAAAGGAGGTGTCAGTGCCCACGGCAGGGGGATTGGAACTGGATGATCTTCAAGGTCCCTTCCAAACCAAACCATTCTGTGATTCTGTGATGTAGACCCTCTTAAACTCCCCCAAATAACAGAAAAAAACAAATCAAATTACTTGCCAAGCTAAATAAACAGACTTTTCCATGCATTTTGCTCTGACACGCACTAAAAAAACAATGGGTTTGGACTGATAAGAAAACATTATAAGAAAAAGGATTGCTTAATTATGTGGAATACAAATTCAAGCTAATAAGATTCAATTACAGAAAACATGTTTACTGCATTTACTTCAGCTTGCTACCACACAAGCTGTTCTACTTCTTAAGTGTTCTGAAAAACAGAACACTGAGACAGCCACTCTAACAGAAACTGTCCCGTTACGGTCTCAGCTTTGCCTGTTCCACTGAACTGAATGAACTAGACTCACAGTTTTGAGCAGAGACAGACAAGAAAAATATGGCATTGTAATGATGCAAAATGTCATATCCTGGATGCCTCTGGCAGAATTTCCTTCTGAAAATTTTTATCATTCTCTTACTTGCTCCATACTGCTGCAAAGCCCTCTTCATAGATTCTTAGAATGGTTTGAGTTGGAAGGGACCTTCAAGATCATCCAGTTCCAACTGCCCTGCCATGGGCAGGGACACCTCCCACTAGACCAGGCTGATCGAGGCCTCATCCAGCCTGGCCTTGAACACCTCCAGAGAGGAGCATTCACAACCTCTCTGGGCAACCTGTTCCAGTGTCTCACTATTCTCACTGGAAAGAATTTCTTCCTAATCTCCAGTCAAAATCTGCCCTCCTCAAGCTTTAATCCATTCCCTCTCATCCTATCACCACGCGTCCTTGCAGGAAGTCCCTCCCCATCTTTCTTTTAGGTCCCCTTCAGGTACTGGAAGGTTGCTTTAAGGTCTGCCCAGAACTTTGTTTTTTTTCCAGGCTGAACAGCTCCATCTCTCTCAGCCTATTCCCACAGGGCAGTTTATCCAGCTCCCTGATCATCTTAGCAGGCCTCTTCTGGACCTGCTCCAGCAGCAGCATCACCCTCTTATGATGGGGACACCAGACCTGGATGCAGTGCTGCAGGTAGGGTCTCACCAGAGCAGAGGGGCAGAATTCCTTCCCTGTCCTGCTGGTCACACTGCTTTGGATGCAGCTCAGGATATGGTTGGCTCCTGGTCTGACAATGCAGATTATCATATTCTGGATGCCTCTAGCCACCTTTAAAAGGAATAATTTCCTTCTGAACTTTATCATCATCCCTCTCTTATTTGTTCAGCGCTGCTGCAAAGCCATTCTGCTGGTTTGTTTTTCTGTTCATCCTTTCCTTCAGCTGGAGGCAACTTCTGTGGAGAAGATTCTTAGGAAAAGCCCTCAGATCAATTAAGGAATATTCAGCCTTGGGTCCACATATCACTGTGAACTCCTGCCAGGCCAGATGGACTGCACAGAAGAGTTTCTAACATCATCCTCTGGCTTTTGACTTCTGACCATGACCATGACTGGACTGTGCTGAGAGGCCTGGAGCACAAACCTTATGAGAGGCTGAGGAAGCTGAAGGTATTAAGACTGGAGAAGAGGAGGCTCAGGGCAGACCTTATTCATGTCTACAACTACCTGAAGGGAGGCTATAGCCAGGTGGGGTTGGGCTCTTCTCCCAGGCAATCAGCAATAGAACAAGGGGACACAGTCTCAAGTTGTGCTGGGGGAGGTCTAGGCTGGATGTTAGGAGGGAGTTCTTCATGGAGAGAGTGATTGGCATTGGAATGGGTGGCTCAGGGAGGTGGTGGAGTCGCCATCCCTGGAAGTGTTCAAGGAAAAACTGGATGAAGCACTTAGTGCCATGGTCTAGTTGATTGGACAGGGCTGGGTGCTAGGTTGGACTGGAAGATCTTGAAGGTCTCTTCTAACCTGATTAATTCTATGAATCCACCACACCAATACAGTTATTTGTGGCTGGAAACATGAATGAATATTCAGTGCTTACATCTTAATTATAGATTTAAACATGTGTGGGCCTTCATTTTCTTAAGAAAAAAAAAAAAGGCCTATTTGTAAGTGCATGTTCATGACACAACGAGTGGGCAACTGCATGCAGGCGAATCTGCAGTCCGTGACTTCTCTGAGCGACACGGATTGGGCAAAGGCTGAATCAGAGAAAGAAGAACAGATTTTCAGCACAGTTATGCTGTGCCATCTGTCCTTTCAGATCTTCTAGCTATTTTTCATTCTTCCAAGAGGAGAACAGAAAGATGGATAGCAAGATGCAGTGAGATGGGGGTTGGACTCTTCTCTCTCTACTGACAAGTGATAGGAGGAGAGGAAATGGCCTCAAGTTGCACCAGGGGAGGTTTAAGTTGGGCACTAGAAGAAAATTATTGACTGAAAGGGTTGTCAAAGACTGGCACAGGCTGCTCAGGGAGGTAGTTGAATCTCCATTCCTAGAGAGGTTTCAAAGAGGCAAAGACATGGTGCTAAAAGACACAGTTTAGCAGCAGCCTTGGTAGAATTAGAGAATGGTTGGCCTCAGTGATCTTAAAGGGCTTTTCCAGCCCAACTGATCCTATGATTCTACGAGAAGGCAGCAGTTTGTTTCATTCCTCCACTCCAAATACAGCATAAAGTAGTAGGACTTCAACAGGAGACTCAAAAGAAGTGAGAACATGAACCCAGAAGTGCCTTTGTCATCAGTGTCCTTATTTCACTACATAAAAGGCAGTAAAAAAATAAGATCAGTTATTGACCATCAGCTCCCAGCTATCTCTGCACTCTTTCTTTAAGACAACTGAAAACTAAACAGTGACTTGGAAGGCTTGATAAGGTGGGTTTGCCACACCAGAAAAGTGCAGCAGCAGGCACAGTAGAGTTAGAGAATGATCTTAGATGTGCTTTCCAATCAAAGCAACTCTATGAATCCAAGATATCAAGAAATAAGATCTCATCTTTGTCCTTCCATTCAGCTTTCCCCTCCTTGCTCCCTCTCCTTTCCTCCTTTTCCTCCCCTTTTCCTTCCTCTTTTCCCCCTTTCTCTTTTCTGCAGCTTTACAACTATCACAGCAGCAGGGGAAAGGCAACCTTTAAATCAGAGCCACCCAGAACACAGCCATGAGTGTGTGACAGCAATGGGTGCAGGCTGCCTGACTCAGGCTGCAGAGCTGTGCTGCAGCACCTGCACTCCAGATTGGGAACTGTGCTAGGAGACTTCTTACACCTGCCTGTCCCCTGCCTTGCTGCACAGAAATCTGGCTGCTGTTGCTATTCCTCGCAGCTACCTGCCACCACTCCTTACTTTCTAAAAGGTCTCCTTGCCCAGGAGAGGCTTGCCCAAGTCTCTCTGGTTCTGATCCATCCTCTGATTTCCAGCCATTCCCCAGAGCTGTTCAGAACAGTTTGCTCAGCAGAACTGAGATTAAACAGGGGACAGACTTTGCTAGCAGTCTGCACCTAGTTAAAATGAGGGCATTCATTTCATCTGTTTGGAGATCTTTCTAAAGGAATTCATTTGCACATGACCTGAAGAGCCTGCTTGGCCCCACTAATGGTAATTACACTATATGAAGAAAGCAAACATATACATGAGAGGTCATGTTTTGCTGTTTTACCATGCTGATCAATTACAGTAATTATACATTTAGCTGGTCAACAACACCTAAATACCAGAGCTTCATTCACAGCAATAAATGGAACCAGCAATTATGTCAAAGCTCTATTTGGGTCCAGCTGATGTGCTTTTCCCCACGTGAAAATTCTGCCTGCTTTCTGTGATTCTTTAAATCAATGACATGCCTGTCTCCACCGTATCTAATCTGTGAACTGTCCTTTTAAAAAGCAAACCAAACTGAAGAACTCCCTGGTTTATTGGACAAATCACAGAATGGCAGCAACTGGAAGTGACCTCTGAAGATCACTGAGTCCAATGCCCCTGCTAAAGCAGGTTCTTCTAGGTAATGTTGCAAAGGAATGTGTCCAGAGAGGTTTTAAAGGTCTCCAGAGAAGAAGAATCTACAACCTCTCTGGGCAGCTCAATCTAGTGCTCCAGCAACCTCACAACAAAGAAGTTTTATGCATTTCAAAGCCTGGAGATTAATTCAAGGCACTTCATAGAATCAAGAATCACAGAATCAAGCAGGTTGGAAGAGATCTCCAAGCTCATCCAGTCCAACCTAGCACGCAGCACTAGCCAATCAACTAGACCATGGCACTAAGTGCCTCAGCCAGGCTTTTTTTGAACACCTACGGGGACAACGACTCCACCACCTCCCTGAGCAGCTCATTCCAATGCCAATCACTCTCTCCATGAAGAACTTCCTCCTAGCATCCTGTCTAGACCTCCCCCAGCACAACTTGAGACTGTCCCCTTGTTCTGTTGCTGACAGAAGAGACCAAGCCTAAACTTCTTGCCAAAGGATGCATATCTGCAGCCCTTCTTGCCACTGTGTATTTCCTTAGAAAGGGAAAAACCAAACCCTGAGCTGCACCAAAAAGAGTGTGGTCATCACGAGAAGAAAGGTGATTTTCTCCCTTTTATCTCCTGTGCTAAGACTCCTCCTCCAATACTGCCTCCAGTTCTGGTGTCTCCAGCATAAGAAGGATACAGAGCTGAGCCCAAAGAAGACCACAAAGATGATCCAAGGGATGGAGTACCTCTGCTATGAGGATAGGCTGAGGGAGCTCGGATTGTTCACCCTGGAGAAGATTGCAGGGGGACCTTAGAACTGCTTTCCAATAGCTGAAGGGATCCTACAGGAAGGCTGCAGAGGGACTTTTCATGAGGGTGTCTAGAGACATGACAAGGGTGAATGGTTTGAAGCTGAAGGAGAGCAGGGTTAGACTGGATCTTAGGAAGAAGTTGTTCAGAAGGTTGGTGATGAGACCCTGAATAGGCTGCCCGGGCAGGTTGTGGATGCCGCCTGCCTGGGGGTGTTCAAGGCCAGGTTGGATGAAGCCAGCCCGACCCTGTTGAGAGGCTTCCCTTCAGCACCCAGCAGAACAACTACACTAATCAAGTCCTTCTACTGGATCCCATGCAAGGAATAGCTGCTAAGAAGTGCATCAGGGTCAGCTTGAGTTAACTAGTTCGCAAAACCAGGTTGAGCAACTGGAGAAGAAACTTCCTGGGTTCGGGTATTATATTCCAGACTTGGCTGATCAAAGCATTATCCTTGAATAATTAATATTTGGATTAAAATCAGTGACATTTCAAAGTGGCACTGAAGCAACCTGAGGAGTGTATTTAATTGAGAAATCACATCCCAGGAGGACTTAAGTCACTAAGCCATTCTTCCTATTTTCTAATAATTAACCACATCCCCTGTCATATTTTGCTGTTTATGCTGCCACTAAGATTTCTTCCATGCATACCCTTATTGATTGGCAAGTTTGTCCCCACAGCACATCAACCCTTCCCTAGGGTTTGTGGGGGGAACATCAATTTTATTATGCATTTCCATGACTGTCCTAAGAAATTATTCCACTGCATTTTTAATTCTTGTGGCATCATTATCACAAACCTAATTAAAAGGATGGGGATTAAAGTAGAGCTGTAACAAACATGCTTTGAGGGTCCAGTAGGTTTAGGGAGCTTCTCTTCCTTCTCTGCTCTACCATGCTGAGACCACACCTGGAATACTGTGTCAAATTTCAGGCTCCCCAATGCAGGAGAGACAGGGATCTGCTGGAGAGTCCAAAGCAGAGCTATGAGGATGATTGGGGGACTGGAATATCTCTGCTGTGAAGAAAGCCTGAGAGCCCTGGGGCTGTTTAGTCTGGAGAGGAGAAGGCTGAGAAGGGATCTGATCAATGTCTATCAGTCTCAGGAGTGGGTGTCAGGATAAAGGTGCCAAGCTCTTTTTGGTGGTGCCCAGCAACAGGACAAGGAACAATGGTGCAAGATGGAACAAGGGAGGTTCAACCTCAGCGTGAAGAGATACTTCTTTACTGTGAGGATGACTGAGACCCAGAGCAGGCTGCCCAGACAGGTTGTGCAGTCTGTTTCTCTGGAGATCTTTAAAATCCATTTGATGTTCCAGTGTGGCTTGCTCTAGATAGCCCTTCTTTGGCAAGGTGTTTGGACTGGATGATCTCTGGAGGTCCCTTCCAACCCCTAACATTCTGTGATTGTGTGACCACTGCAGTTCCCCACTATGAGCAATTGGTTTTAATGATTATTTGCTCATTTTGAAAGTTCCAGCTTCAAGAACAATTTCCCAGGATGCAGTCTGGGTAGAAATGGCTCAGGTTAAGAAAGAAGATTACAGACATTTAAAAAGCATGAAAAAAAGCCTGATGCTGCAAAGCCACCTCAGTGGGAAAACGAGCAGGTTGCTTCAATCCTCCCATTGCCTCCTCCAAGCTGTTCTGTTTGCCCAGTGGGAATATAGAGCAGATTGGCTCAGGTGCTCAGAACATTAAAGAAAATAAATTAATATTCAGCATGTGGAAATATAACAAATGTATTTGTTTAGACCTGTTAGACAAGCTTCTTCTGTGATAGTGCTGCCTATCAAAACACTGCAAGGCAGAAGAAAACACAGGGTTTATGATTTTATTATGGGACTTCCTTGTTTAGTTTGGGGGCCAGTTTTGCTAGGGGGTGATGCACCAATCCTGAACCCACCATAAAAGCAGTGGAATAGCCACACAGTAACAGCAAAAACAACAATAATAATAGACACTTTGGGTGCACCTTCTAATTCACACAGGAAAATGCAGTGAGCTCGATTTCAATAGAACTTGTTCAGTCACTGACTGCAGAGAGTCTTAGTGGTAAAACCCTCTTAGGTGTACCAGACATAGAATCATCACGCTTGGTAAAGATCAGAGTGCAGCCATTCTCTAGATGTGGTGCTGAACCTTGTCCCTCAATACCACATCTCTGCCTCTCTGCAACACCTCCAGGGATGGGGATTTAACAAGCTCCTGGGGCTGCCTATTCCAGTCATTCAGAACCAACAACAATTCGTATCCAACAATTATAGAATCAACCAGGTTGGAAGAGACCTCCAAGCTCATCCAGTCCAACCTAGCACCCAGCCCTAGCCAATCAACTAGACCATGGCACTAAGTGCCTCAGCCAGGCTTTTCTTCAACACCTCCAGGGATGGTGACTCCATCACCTCCCTGGGCAGCCCATTCCAATGGCGATCACTCTCTCCGTGAAGAACTCCCTCCTAACATCCAGCCTAGACCTCCCCCAGCACAACTTGAGACTGTGTCCCCTTGTTCTGTTGCTGGTTGCCTGGGAGAAGAGCCCAACCCCTTCCTTCTAATGTCCAACCTAAACCTCCCCTGGTGTAACTTGAGGCCATTTCCTCTCCTTCTGTCACTTGTTACTTTATAAAGGTTATAAACAAATCCATCATCAGCTGAAGTCAATAGCATGCAGAAGGTCAGCAACTTGGTAAAATCCAAATATCAAGCTGAAAGCAACTCATGTAGACTAAAACATAGGATTTAAGAGATAGATGTGCTCAGCATTTGCATTTTAAAGCTCAAATTAACAAAACTGATCTGTTTAATAGATTGCACAGACATCTGTAGTTCTGTGGGAGAAAAAGTTTAAGTTACACTGTTTCACAGAACTGAAATCCAGGAAACCTACTATTTGGTTGCATTTTTTAACCCTATCTTATTATTTTCCCCTAACTTCTAATGAAGTATGATATAGGCTGAAAAACAAGAAGAAAGAAAAGAAATGCAAGACAGGTGGAGAAAGTCAAATCCCTGATTGTTTCTGCTGTGGAATGGTGGTTAGTAAAAGGGGCAACGCAGCTGCGATATGCTGAAGTTTGCTGATCCAATTTTACATGAAGTTCGTATATTTAAGGCAAAACCAACCCCCAAGGTTAAAATTCAATTAAGTCTTGTTTTTTTAGAAGGAAGTTAACCCAAATAGTGCTGTTTGTGTAGGTTTTATTACAGCTTTGCTTTTGCACATCTAATTAAATGGCAGCGTCAACGAATTGGTCATTCTGCGAGAGATAATTGACCACTGGAGCTCGCTCACTTTCCCTTAGGGAAGAGAGAGATACCACAGCTTAGGAAATGTGATTGTCTCCTGTTAATGGTCATCTTGGCTTAACCTTTCTGTAAATGGAATCTTCATCTTCCATTTGTGCAGCTGGCAAGACTTTTATATCTATCTACCTTTTACATCTAAAAGAAATTAAAACTCAACTGGCAGTGCCACAGACATTTATCAAGGGGAAACTGCCATACATGGCCAACTGAAAGAGAAAAAAAACAACCCAAAGCTTTTTTTTGTGGAGATAAAGGTCAATGAAGCTGTAATAGATGTCAACAAAGCTGTAACCTATTTATCACCTGGCAGCTGGCTAAAATGAATGGGGGCAGACCCAGTGACTCCAGCTCAAATCATAACTGTTAAAAACGGCAGAAGCCTGCTCTGCTGCTGAGGTGTTTGCATTTCATAGATTCATGGAATGCTTCAAGTTGGAAGAGACCTTCAAGATCACCTAGTTCCAAGCCTGTGCCATGAGCAGAGACACCTTCCACTAAGCCTTCCACTAGATTGCTCAAGGCCACATACAGGCTGACCTTGAACACCCCCAGGGAGGGCGCACCCACAATCTCCCTGGCCAACTTGTCCCAGTGTCTCACCACTCTTACAGTAAAGAATTTCTTCCTAATCTCCAGTCTAAATCTGCTCTCTTCCAGCTCAAAGCCACTGTTCCATGTCCCATCACAACAATTCCTTGTAAAAAGTTCCTCCCCAGCCATCCTGTATGTCCCTTTCAGCTATTGGAAGGCCACTACTGTCACCCTGGAGACAGGCTGAACAGCCCCAATTCTCTAGCATATCTCTAAAGGTGAGGTTCTCCAGCTCCCTGATCACTTTTTGGCCTCCTCTGGACCTTCTCCAACACTTCCATGTGTCTCTTATGCTGGGGGCACCAAAACTGGACACAGTACTACAGGTGGAGTCTCAGCAGAGCAGACAAGAGGGGGAGAATCACCTCTCTTCTCCTGCCTTTTGGAATGGACTCCTCTTTCCATTTGGTATTTCTATTTCCTCTCCATCTGAGTATTACAGTAACTTCAAAATATAAAAGCTACCTTTTTACCCAGGAAAAAAAAAAGGAGTTTGAGGTTAAAAAGCCTTTCCCCTGCTGTTTCTTAGTTACTGCTCTATTTGAAGTAAAAGATGATTATTTCATCCTTGTTTTCCAGCAAGATAAAGTCCTGCCCTTTTATGAACATTTGGCCTTTTCTCAATGCACCGTGCCCTCAGAGTTCAGCAAAGAGGCCATCAATAAAAGCCCAGAGGCAGTTATATGTTGTCACACCTTCCTGGCTGCAGAGCACAAATTAACTTAGAACATTTACTTCCCACTCTGAGGTTAAAAGGCTGAAAGGATGGTCACACAGAATGGTGGTCAATGATGACTGGAGGGCTGGAGCCTGTCTGCTATGAGGACAGGTTGGAAGAATTGAGACTGTTCAGCCTGGAGAAGGCTCCAAGGAGACCTCAGAGCTGCACTTCAGTGTCTGAAGGGAACCTACAGGAAGTCTGGTGAGGGACTGTTCAGAAGAGCCTGTGAGGATAAGATGAGGGGCAGTGTTTTGAAACTGGAGCAGGGGAGAATTAGGCTGGGCACCAGGAGGAAGTTCTGTACAATGAGGGGAGTGAGATAATGGAACAGGTTGTCCACCTTATTGTGGTCTTCCACTATCTGAAGGGGGCCAACAAGAAAGCTGGTGAGGGATTTTTTTTAGGGTGCCAGGTAGTGATAGGACTAGGGGGAATGGATCAAGTTAGAGAAGGGTAGATTTGCATTAGATGTTAGGAAGAGGTTCTTTACCATGAGGGTGGTGAGACACTGGAACAGGTTGTCCAGGGAGGTGGTGGAAGCCTCATCCCCGGTGGTCTTTAAGGCCAGACTGGATGTGTCTCTGGGCAACCTGATCTAGTGGAAGGTGTCCCTGCCCATGGTAGCAGGGGTGGAACTAGATCTTTGAGGTCACTTCCAACCCTGACAATTCTGTGACCCTGGACTCTATCCACTGGATCCCTGTATCTCTTGAACTGGGGAGCTCAAAACTGGACACAGAATTGCTGCACTTGTACAAATTTTTACCTTCACCATCAATGTGCCTTTGTTAATATGAAGCATTTTTTTTCTTAAAATATGATACTAATTGGTGTATGCATGATGGAGACACAAAAGTTTTCATCTAAAGTTGCTAATCTGGAGGGGAAAAAAGAGCTTATTTGTCAGAACAGTCTGCATGAGAAGCAGGAAAGGATTAAAGGTGTCGACTTTCTGAGCACACATTAAATTCTCCTAATGAGAATTAACATAGGCACGTGGGAAACGATTCTAGGTGCTGGAAAATGTAGCTGACAAGAGCACAATATGAGCCTGTCCAAACCTTTCTGAACTGTGAGGCATGCAGGGTGTGTATCTGTATCTCCCATCTGCTCCAGGAGATGAAAGCAAATCATCTAAGCAAGAATGGGAAGGAACTATCTGCACCAGTGATTTCTTGTGTCTAAACTAGCTAAGTGTTTTCCAGCAAAGCAGGGGAGGTTTAAGTCTGGCCTTGTTGTTTCTGGGAGCTGTGCCAGTGTCTCTACATGATATTTTGTTTATCACCCTGATCTAATAGCTTGGTACTTTCTGATCTTACTCACAATGTAGATCTAGCAGATGATTTTGTGAAGCAAAGTCAAATAGTCCCTTGCTTAGATGTTCAGAAGGTATTTAGGCTTGAGTCTCTGAAATATCAATGAGCAAAGCAACATCCACAGCTTTGCATCCTGGCTCCTTGAATACATTCTTCAACCCAGACTGCTGGTTCAGTTCTTACACTATAGATCATTACTTGTAGCAGACAAGGAGCTGTATTTTTAAAAGCTACTTTATCAGATACACTTTAAAAGGGCATAAATAGTCACACAAGCACAGAATGGTTGGAAGGGACCCTAAAGATCATCTAGTTCCAAACCCCCTGTCATGGGCAGGGACACCTCTCACCTAGACTCAACTGCTCAAGGCCTCATCCAAACTGGCCTTGAGCACCCCAGGGAGGAGGCATCCACAACCTTCCTGGGCAACCTATTCCACAGGCTCACCACCCTCATACTGAAGAACTTCTTGCTAAGATCCAGCCTAACCCTGCTCTTCCTCAACTTCAAACCATTCCCTCTTCTCCTGTCCCTAGACACCCTCTAAACTACTCAGACTGTGTGACAACTGAAAGGTTCTGTCAGAGGGAAAATGAAAGCTACAGCTTGCTGAGGGCTGGACCACTGCATTACCTCTAACAGGCTTTCTCAGTATGTAGAACCACATCTGGAGTGAGATTCCTTCCTGTCCAGCTAGCCACTGTGGAAGTATTAAGCAAGGAAGAAAAGACCAAATTCTGCTGTAAGCTCCACTCAGGAAATGTGCTGGTCATTGAAGCTGTGCTGAATTTGGATCTGAAGATGATTTTATCACCTGCAGCTTCCCTAAAACTACTTCATCTTTTCAGAGAACAGATGCTTGGCCCGGCTGATCTATGGCTGAAACATATGGCTGTGGAACTTCAAGTTAGGGATGACATAAATAAAATAGGCATGACTTGAAAGAACATCATACAGCACTACCCATGGAGCTTAGCAAAAGTCCAAATCAGGATGGCTAAATATTCATTGAGAGAAAAAAGGAATAGCAATACTGTGGTGCCACAGGGAAAGAAAAGAGAGAGAGCAATGTCCTGCACCTAGGTCAGGGCAACTCTAAGTATCAGTGGAGGCTAGGGGTGGATGATGAGATTGAGAATAGCCCTGCAGAAAAGGACTTGGGGGTTCTGGTGGGTGAGAAGCTGGATAGGAGCCAGCAATGGGCACTTGTAGCCCAGATGGCAATGGCAGCCTGGGCTGTATCAAAAGCAGTGTGGCCAACAGACAGAGAGAGGGGATTCTGCCCCTCTGCTATGCTCTGGGGAGACCTCACCTGCAGTGCTGCAGTTGGACTCCAACATTTAAGAGACATGGACCTGAAGGGAGTGGGTCCAGAGAAGGCCATGAATATGATGAGAGGGCTGGAGAATCTACCCTATGAAGACAGGCTGAAAGAATTGGGGCTGCTCAGCCTGGAGAAGAGAAGGCTCCAGAGAGACCTGAGAGATGCATTTCAATATTTTAAGGGGACCTACAGGAAGGCTGGGGAAGGAGTGTTTAGAAAGGCCCACAGTGACAGGTGAGTGGCAATGGTTTGCAAGTGGAGCAGAGGAGATTTAGGCTGGACATCAGGAGGAAGTTCTGCACAATGACAGTGGTGAAATACTGGAGCAGGCTGCCCAGGGATGTGGGAGAGGCCCCATCCCTAGAGACATTCAAGGTCAGACTTGATGGGACTGTGAGCAGCCTGCTCTAGTTGGAGGTGTCCCTGCTGAGTGCAAGGGGGTTGGACAAGATGCCCTTTGAGGGTTCCTTCCAACTCAACGCAATCTGTGAAGCTGTGAGTTGACCACTGTTTGTTACTCTGTATGAACAACTTCTCTGTCTGCAACTGCCTGATCCTATGGAGCCCTGGAAGATGTTAAAGCTGGGGTAGATATACACATTTCTTAAGAAGTGCCAGCAGGGAACATGCCAAAAAGCCCAGCTGTCCTATAAAACTAATTCTGAAGTGCTTCATCAGAATAGTAGTTTAGCCCTTAGACTGGAAATGAAAAACTATCTTCTTAGATCCAAATGGCTACTAAGAAATAGAGGCAAAGCTAGCAGTTTTATTGTCATTTGTACTAAGGTAGATGTTAATGCAAGCAGCAATTTAGGCACAGTTAAATAATGTCCTCAGATGTCATGCTCAATTTAAATCCTTTTTATTAGAAATAGCTGTGCAGCTGGCTATGGCATCTGCTGGTGAAGCTAAAGGGAAGAGTCTGCAAGTTGCCTTCTTCATAGAATCAGTCAGGCTTGGAAGGGACCACAAGAATCATCCAGTTCCAAATCCCCTGCCCCTACCCTAAAGCAGGCTGGCCACAGACTCATCCATCCTGGCCTTCAACACCTCCAGGGATGGAGCCTCAACCACTTCCCTGGGCAGCCCATTCCAGCCTCTCACCGCTCTCATGGAGAAGATCTTCTTCCTCACATCCAGACTGAACCCATCCACCTCCAGCTTTGCTCCATTCCTCCTAGTCCTCTCACTCCCTGATGGCCTCAGAAGTCCCTCCCTAGCTTTTTTGCAGGCCCCTTTCAGATACTTCATCTTAGCACATAACTTAAAAAAACCTGACAATCCTAACAAGTCTTTCAATCCAGCACTGGATGATGCTGTGGCTCTCTCTTTTTTGTTTTGTTTGTTTGCTTCTTTGTTTTCCTTTCATTTTGTTTTTTAAACAGGACTCAATCAAAATCAATCAATCAGTCTGGAGAAAATAAGGTTCCAGGGAGACCTTACAGCAGCCTTCCAGTACCCTGAAAGGGACTTATAAGAAGGCTAAGGAGGGAGTTTTTACAAGGACTTTAAAGTGAAAGGATGAAAGGGAACGGATTAAAGCTTGAGGAGGGCATATTTAGGTAGAAGATTAGGAAGAAACTCTTCCCAGTGAGAGTGGTGAGACACTGGAACAGGTTGCCCTGGGAGGTTGTGGATGTCCCCTCCCTGGAGGTGTTAAAGGCCAGGTTGGATGAGGCCTTGGACAACCTGTTCTAGAGGAAGGTGCCCCTGCCCACGGTGGGGGGTTTGGAACTGGATGATCTTCAAGGTCCCTTCCAACTTAAGGCATTCTATGAATGTATGAAAATACTTGCCAAGAAATCAGCACAATGATATTCCAGCTAGCAAAGAAGCAACACAGACCTTTCCTTGAAAGAATGTGGAATGACCTCGATGCGTTTTTGGCATGAGGCAGAAATAGCACTGCATTACTTTCTGGTTTTGCAGCTAGAGGTAATTATACACACACTAGAACAACTATTTTGGGGCTATAGAGATCTTGGAAAGCTGACTGGTTAAAAAAAAAATGTCCTTGCATAGACTCATAGAATCATTTTGGTTGGAAAAGACCTTCAAGTTCTTTGAGTCCAACCATTCTTTAACTCTACCAAGTCCAGTGCTAAGCTATGGCCTTCATCACCACATCTCTGCTCCTCTGAAACATCTCCAGGGACAGGGATTCAACCACTTCCCTGTGGAGCCTGTGCCAGTCTTTGTGAACTCTTTCAGAGAAGACATTTCTTCCAATGTCCAACCTAAACCTCTGATGGTGCAGCTTAAGGCCCTTTCTTCTTATCCTATAACTGGTTATTAGGGAGAAGAGACCAACATCCATCTCACTTCAACCTCCTTTCAGGGAGTTGTAGAGGACCAGAAGGTCTCCCTTCAGCCTCTTCCAGACTAAACAACCTCAGTTCCATCTCTTCTCACCAGCCTTGTTCTTCATACCTTACACCAGCTTTACTGCTTTTCTCTGGACATGCTCCATCACCTCAGTGTTTCTTGTAGTGTGGGAGTGTGATTTGACTTGGAGGAAAAGAGAGAACAAAGTTCTTTACTTGGCTTTTTAGTGTCCAAGGTGTTCCTAGTAAAGGAGACCAATGTGTCTGTACCAGCAATTGCAGGCAACCAGAGAACACCTCAATATTGGTTGCAGATAGGTGGAAATTCCTGTTTGCCATATAATGAGAGGCAAGGTCAGAGTTAACTGCTGCCTTTGGTTTCCTCTTCTACCAATGCTGAGTTCAGCAGTATCCAAAATACCTTCCAGGACACATGTGTTTACTGCTAGAAAGAGTATTTGTTACTCTGGGACCATGCCTGCTGCCTCACAACATCTCTCCACACATGCAGTGTTTGTTGCACTGCAGGAAAGAAGGCATCCACCTTCTCATGCCCATGAGGAGAGATTTCTACTACTTACATTCTCTCAGTTACTCTGCAGAGCAATCAGGCCTAAGTAAATGCACACTAACAGAACTAAGTATACCTGAACTATTAAAAAGAACAGAAACAATTTCATAAAACACTGCAGATAAAACACCCAAACAGAAGTAAAAGTTTTTTGTTGGGGGAAGAAAGAATGCTAGGTCTGAAAGCTGTGCTCCTCCTTTGAAGGCTAACTTGTTGGAACAGCTTAAGAATGGTCTGTCCTTCCATTTTTTGTTGCCTTTCAATGTGGGTTAGCATCAGACTGAGTCAGAACAGAACTCTCCTTTTTCCCACCACATGTTCTGATTCTTCATCTCAAACCCCCTTAGATGAAGCTTCAGGAGTAGGTTTGCATGCTCTTTCAATGACTTCTCAAGCATCTCTCTCACCTCTATCTATCTATCTATGTATTTATCTATCTACCCATCCATCCATCCATCCATCTATTTATTTCTATATTTCTAGATCTAACTACCCATCTATCATCTACTTCTCTATCTAATCTGTTTACCTTACTCTCTTATCTACCTACTTACCTACCTACCTTTCTGTCTGTCTACCTATTTATCTACCTTTCTATCTATCCATCTATTTATCTATTTACCTACCTACCTTATTTATCTCTATTTTGTCTCTCTCCATCTCTTATCTATTTCTCGCTCTCTCTATCCCATCTCTCTGTTATCTATCTCCTACCTTATCTATTTCGCTCTCTCTAACCTATCTATCTCTTATCTATTTCCTACCTTATCTATATATTTCTCTCTCTAACCTGTCTCTCTCTTATCTATCTCCTACATTATCTATTTCTCTCTCTCTAATCTCTCTCTCTCTCACCTTATCTATCTCTTTATCTATCTCTCTGTCTATCTACCTACACACCTACCAACCTTATCTCTTATCTGCTTACACAGTGAATATTTAGGTGACTTAATCTTAACTACAGCATACTTACTTTCAAAGTTTAGCCAGGAAACCAGAGCCTCCCAGCTCAAACATTGCCACATACCTACATTATGCTGTAGTAGCCAGAGTGCCCTTTCCAAATGCAGGAGCCAGTTGTGCAATGCAGTGTGATGAGGCAAATCCCTGCAGCACATGCAATGCTGGGACTGAGCATGTAGCCCAAGAAGACTTCAGACTGCATCCAGATTTACAGCCTCATGTGATTTTTGACTATGATTCAAGGAATCTTACATCAACTCTACTTCAGTAATAGCCAATGCTGACAGAACATAGCACACCACACAAAGTTTTCCAAACCTTGTTTCTGTTGGATGCTAAAACAAACAAACAAACAAAAAGGTTTTAAACCCCCAACTGTCCCACAGAGTAGGAATTAGGTTTTGATCACAAAGGTATGAGGCAAACATAAAGATCTTTGCTTTTTCTTTTCTCTCTCTGTGATGAACCTACAGTATGCTGACTCCTAAAGGGGAGAAAAGCAGCTCTGAAACCAGTACATCACTTAATAAAGGAGCTAGCAAAACTTGTGCAGATGGTTTCCTTGGCCTATTTATCATGACCTCCAAAAACCTACCAGCATTTGGACAACCTACCTAATTTAACCAAAGTTCAATGGCGCAAGGTGGGAAGATTTACAGGGTTCTTTCTAACATACCAGATGCATTATATCTGTGTGTAAATGCTCAGTAACAAGAAGACAATCAAAACAAAAGAAGTATTATATGACAGAAGCCAAAGACACCTCTGTGTGCACAGAATCAGAGAATAACAGAATCTTAAGGGTTGGAAGGCACTTTGAAAGGTCATTGAGTCCAACCTCCCTGCCAGAGCAGGATCACCTAGGACAAGTCACCTGGAAGCACATCCAGGGGAGTTGTGAAAGCCTCCAGAGAAGGAGAGTCCACAACCTCTCTGGGAAGCCTGCTCCAGGGCTGCAGCGCTCTCACTGTAAAGAAGCTTCTCCTCATGTTGATGTGGAACCTCTTCTGCTCCAGCTTGCATCTGTTAGTTGTTATCTACATAAAAAAGAGAGCTGATTCTGCCCCTCTGCTCTGATATGGGGAGACTTCACCTGCAGTGCTGTATCCAGAGACATGGATCTGCTCCAGCAGGGGCAGAGGAGGCCACCGAGATGATCAAAGGGCTGGAATGCCTCTCTTAACAAGGACAGACTGAAACAACTGGGACTGCTCAGTTTAGAGAAGAGAATGCTCTAGGGGAGACCTTAGAGCTGCATCTCAATAACTGTAAGAGACCTATAGGAAGGTTGAAGAGGGACTGTTTAGAAGGGTTTGTGGTGATAGGACAAGTGGCAATGTGGAGCAGGGGAGATTGAGGTTGGACAGGAGGGGGAAGTTCTGCACAATGAGAGTGGCGAACCACTGAAAGAGGCTGTCCATGTGGTTGAGGCCTTATCCCTGGAGACATTCAAAATCAGACTTGATGGGACCCTGAGCAACCTGCTCTAGTTGGAGACATCCCTGCTGAGTGCAGGGTACTTGGACAAGATGCCCTTTGAGGGTTCCCTCCAACCCAATGCAATCTGTGATGCTGTGAATCTCCCATGCAAGGGCTCAGGTGATATTGTCAGCTCCACTGTAAGTGCTGCATGTAATTAAATGATACAAGAAATCACAAAGATCTTATCATGCAGTTCACAGCAGAAGTTGAGATTGATCACCCTTAAGGTCAGCCTTGTGTTTGAGTAAATAAAAGCAGAGTTCTTTAAGTGCAATTCCGAAGTCCTACAACGTGATGCTACTTATGAGAGGTGTTAAGCAGTATCCTGCTGCCATCCTGCCACAAATTGCCTGTCAGCATATTCACAGTAAAAGATCAGCTTATGGTAAAACCCTGGAATGAAATTGGTGTGCACCTTGTCAGGCAGAGGGGGAAGAAGGGGATCTTTTTTGGAAGAGTTTGACATCCTTATTAGAGGGAGAGAGACAGGAGGGAGAGAATCCGTGTGCTGCTTTAGTGAGTCAGCACAGCAAACACACAAAAGATGTGTTCTTGGAGCCTCTTGCATACTGAGGGTGATTGCCCTTCATTTGCAGCCAGAATGCTGCAGGATTCATGGCTACAGCCTCAAGCTGAAGCAAAAGTGATTCTCCTGCTCTTCATTTCTGTGGAAAGAAAAAATGCTCTGTTAAATAGAACACCCAACCCAAAGTTGGGAATAATTTATAGCAGGAAGGAATTGCTGATTATTAGAAATAATCTCTCTTTTCTCTTTCTGGTTTGCAGCGTTGTACATTTCCCCAGACAATCACTCTTGGTCAGACAGAACTGAGGTGTCAATACAGCAGCTGAAGATTTGCTGCTGCTGCATAACATGGTATTGAAAATACTGCCTGGCTTGATGTTCTGATGAAGAAGGTGGCTCAGAATCTGAGCCTTCTGATCTTCTTTTATCTCCTGCAGAAGATAAAATGTCACATGCAGTCCATATTTTTAACATGCTGAGCAGGGGAACATTCCTTCTTTAAGAGAGAGAAAGATGTTATCAAGATTTTAGGTGACTGTCAAAAGGACAAAGTTGTCTCTTAGTGAACAGGTCTTTCAGAATATGGGTTCTAAATATAGATGAATATTTACATGAAGTGGAGAATTAGCACCATCATTTAGAATAAGCACTGCAGACTTTCCTGAAGCCTTCTTTATAGGCTCCTCTCCCTGCCCTCTGGTAGTACTGTTGAGAATCACAGAATCACAGAATGATGATGGAGCATTGGAACAGGCTGCCCAGACAGGTTGTGGAGTCTCCTTCTTTGGAGGCTTTCAAAACCCACCTGGATGTGCTCCTGTGTGACCTGCCCTGGGTGATCCTGCTTTGGCAGAGAGGTTGGACTTGATCTTTTGAGGTCTCTTCCAACTGCTAACAGTCTGTGTTTTTTGTGAAGAAAACATCTTCCCTCATTTAATTCTCATCCTCCTATCCTTCTTCTGGGATTCTCAATCTTTATCCCAAGATTACTTCAAACAGGAGGAAAGAGCAAGAGGTAAGTCTGCTTAATTAGCAGAGTGAGCAGTACAGTGCCATCTTTCCCCACGCAGAGGCATGCGGGCAGAGGCTCTCACATCTTCCAGCACCCGCTCGCAGTTGGCTCAGTCATCTGTGAAATGTTTGCCAGTCTCTCTGCTAGATGCTCTCAGCAAATATTGCAGCACTCTGGGGGAACATTCAGTATGAATGGGGCAAAAGAACGTGCACAACTACTTCCAGCACTTGCCTCAGGAATGCATTTTACTTTCTCTGTTTTCATTTCAAACCAGCAAGAGATCCCTTTTCCAGAAAAGAAGAGGAAAAAAATCCTGTTGCACGAATTGCATTAGCATAGCCAGGGAGCTCCAGCTGGGTACCAAATGGGATGGCTTCCATTCATGTATAGATTCCCTGCCATATGGCAAGGAGCTGGCTGTATCTTCAGGATATTAGAGCTGTGGCTGATTCAGCAGCAATCCACAGCCAGGCATTTGGAGATAAGTGCTTAAGGCAGGGGGCAAGGATTTTTCTGGGTTACATAGGTGCAATAAATTCAGACACTTTTTGGTACTGAGAGATACCTTTTGTAGTTGGACAGAAGCTTTCCTGTGTCAAACACGCAAAGCCAGGCAAGTAGTTAAGGAATTATTAAAGGAGAGAATGCCTGGGTTTGGGGTTCCTGAGGGTTTAGCATCAGATACTGGTCCACACTTCACTGTAGGTGTTGTACATACCCAGGGTCCTGCCATTTAAGTAGGAAGTGCATGCCCTGTGGATGCCACAGTCTAGTGGAAAGGTAGCAGAGCTGTGCCAGGAAACCCAGATGAAACAGATATATTTGTACTCTTGAGATTTGCTGAGGGTCCAAATAACTCTAAGGTCTCAGAAGAAAAAGTCTTCTTGAAATCTTATACAGACTGATTCTTGTTGAGTACATCTTGGCATTGGGATCTACTTTATCCTCTCTCCACAGAAAGGCAGCCTAGTGAGAGGACACTTGTACCACTTCGTAACTCAGTGCATGCTTTCAAACCAGGAGATATTAACACTTGGAAGGATGAATGTCCAAAAGGAGGCTGGAAAAGGCTGTAGTTGGTTGGACTTGGAAGGATGAATGTCTGAAAGGAGGCTGGAAAGGGCTGTACCTGGTTTTGCTCATCACCACAGCTGCAGTCAAAGCAGAGAGTGTGAGTTCTTGGATTCACTATAAGCACTGGAACCCAAGTTTTAGTTCTATTTTTTCAAGATTGCACTGAGAGATCCTGAAGGTCTCTTCCAACCTCCACCATTCTGTGATTAAGTGGGGTTTTAGTGTGATCTTGATGGTCTCTTCCAACCCAATACATTCTGTGATTCTGTGATTCTGTGATTTCCACAGCAATCACTTTTACTTTTACAGATAAATAAAACCAGTGGCTCATGAATGACAGCACCAACTGGAGCTCCCATATGATTCCTTACTTACACAGAGTAATAACAACACATCACCTATTAGAGTGGAATGCATGAGAGCTCCACAAACAATTCAGTTGTGGCTTTATTTGCAGGCCTGAAAACAATTCTGCAACTATTTTCTGTACATTGAAGTTCATTTTGCTAACAATATATATATGGATATTAAAAAAGAATTGACAGGATTTGTCTTTGCACAGTGTATTGTCTGTAATGTTTTCCCCTGATTAAAATGCTTCCATAGGCTAGAAATCCATGAGAACTTGCTTTTTATAGTTCAGAGGAAGTATAGAATTGCAAAACAGATCCTAAATATTTATAAAACTGAGCGATGGTGTAGAACACAGAGTAACAAAATCTTTACGCTGCCTGCTATGCTCAGCAGTTGGGAAGTTCATGTGTTCAGTGCTTCAGCTCCAACAGGATCAGAGCAGCTACTCCGTGAGGAAATAAAGATGCAAGAGATGAATCCTAAGTCTCTTTGGTGACATTCCTGTCCATGGCAAGGGAGTTCATAGAATGATAGAATGGTTTAGTTTGGAAGGAATCTCGGAGATCATCTACTTCAACCTCCCTGCCATGGGCAGCGACACCTTGCAACTGCACTTGGCTGCTCAAGGCCTCGTCCACCCTGGCCTTGAAAACAAACAGCAAGGAGGAATCCACAACCTCCCTGGTCAACCCATTCCAGAGTTTCACCACCCTCATATTGAAGAACTTATTCCAAGGATGCAGTCTTAACCCTATTCACCCTCACCTTCAAACCATTCCTCCTTGATCTGTCTTTAGTCACCCTCAGGAAAAGTCCCTCTGCATCCTTCCTGTAGGATCCCTTCAGGCATTGGAAGGCAGTTCTAAGGTCCCCCTGGAGTCTTCTCCTTTCCAGAACACTCTCAGCTCCCTCAGCCTATCCTCACAGTAGAGGTTCTCCAGCCCTTGGATCATCTTTGTGGCCTCTTCTGGACTCACTCCACCATCTGTGTGTCCCTCTTATGCTGAGGACACCAGAACTGGATGCAGTATTGGAGGTGGGGTCTCCCTTCTAACTTAAGCCATTACAAGATTCTAGGGTCACATTAAAAGTAAGATTTGAGAGGAATCCAAGCAGCAGCCTTGAATTCAGTTTATACCATGAGCAGAAAAAGTGAAATTCCCATCAAGCAGTGCTCTGTCACCATGGCAACCTGGCAAGGTAGCACAAAAGGGTTCATCTTTATGCAACGCAGCTTTATGAAATCTATCATCCTAAATGTGACAGCCTCGTACTCTTTTGGGTCTGCTGTGACACCACAATGCAGCAGAGTTATTAAATAGAACCAATGCCTCATTTATTACCAGTCAAAGAAGTTACCTTTTAAATGCAAATGTTTCAAATTAAAATGAAGGGTTTAATCAGTAAAGCTCCCCAACCTTAAATTACCGTTGGGAGAGTAACAGCATCACTGTGTTTTAAACATCCTTATCCTTCCAAAATATCCAGCCCGAGATCCTGGCTTATTTTTGACAACTGTGACATGACCTTTAGAAGTCTGACTATTAAAAGCAGTAAGACCACAGTCTTTTGAAATCAAACCCTATAATCTTGCAGCATAAAAGCTATACTAAAATGTGATTACAAAGGGGATTACAGTGCAACCTAGAGAGCGTCTCTCTAGCTGTTCTCAAGACCCTCCCCTTTTTTTTTCCTTACCACATAAACATAATTTATTACACTGAAAGCATGCTTGAGTGCAAGGCTGCCAGGCAAAAGTGCATTAAATGCTGCAGGTTAATTGGATTCCAGTTAATTTCTACAGAATGTCTAATTGCAAATGGTTCCACCTATCGATCTCTCCCTTGGATCAATAATTGTTTTCCAGCTCTGTGAGCCATATGGACTGAAGAGAGGCAAAAAAAGAAATAGAATAGATTTCACAGATTCACAGATTGCATTGGGTTAGAAGGAACCCTAAAGGAACTCTCAAAGGTTCATCTTGACTAATATCCCTGTAGTCAGCAGGGACACTTCCAACTAGAGCAGGCTGCTCAGTCCCACATAAGTCTGATCTTGAATGTCTCCAGGGATAGAGTCTCAATCATATCCCTGGTTCTTGTATTTCACCACTCTCATTCTGAAGATCTCCCTCCTGATGTCCAACCTTTATGTCTCCTACTCCACTTTCAAACTAATGCCCCTCATCCTATCCCCATAGGCCTTTCCAAACAGTCCCTCCCCAGCTTTCCTGTAGGTCCCCTTCAGATACTGAAATGCAGCTCCAAGATCTCCTTCTCCAGGCTGAGCAGCCCCACTTGTTCATTCCCAATTCTTGTTCTGATGCAGGTCTCTCTTTCCCTTCTTTACCCCAGATGACATTTCTTGGTTTGAAAATAAGCCACAGAACATAAAATCCCAAGGGGATGAAACTGGCTGGAGGGCCGGACCCAGAGAGTGGTGGTGAATGGTGCCACATCCAGCTGGCGGCCAGTCACTAGTGGTGTCCCTCAGGGATCAGTGCTGGGCCCCATCCTCTTTAACATCTTCATAGATGATCTGGATGAGGGCATCGAGTCAGTCACCAGCAAGTTTGCAGATGACACTAAGCTGGGGGCAGATGTGACTGAGCTGGAGGGCAGAAGGGCTCTGCAGCGGGACCTTGACCGCCTGCACAGATGGGCAGAGGCCAATGGGATGGGGTTCAATAGCTCAAAGTGCAGGGTGCTGCACTTTGGCCACAACAACCCCATGCAGAGATACAGGCTGGGGTCGGAGTGGCTGGAGAGCAGCCAGACAGAGAGGGATCTGGGGGTACTGATTGATACCCGCCTGAACATGAGCCAGCAGTGTGCCCAGGTGGCCAAGAGAGCCAGTGGCATCCTGGCTTGTATCAGGAGTGGTGTGGTCAGCAGGAGCAGGGAGGTCATTCTGCCCCTGTACTCTGCACTGGTCAGACCACACCTCGAGTACTGCGTTCAGTTCTGGGCCCCCCAGTTTAGGAAGGACACTGAGATGCTTGAGCGTGTCCAGAGAAGGGCGACGAGGCTGGGGAGAGGCCTTGAGCACAAGCCCTACGAGGAGAGGCTTAGGGAGCTGGGGTTGTTTAGCCTGGAGAAGAGGAGGCTCAGGGGTGACCTTATTGCTGTCTACAACTACCTGAGGGGCGGTTGTGGCCAGGAGGAGGTTGCTCTCTTCTCTCAGGTGGCCAGCTCCAGAACAAGAGGACACAGCCTCAGGCTGCGCCAGGGGAAATTTCGGCTCGAGGTGAGGAGAAAGTTCTTCACTGAGAGAGTCATTAGGCACTGGAATGGGCTGCCTGGGGAGGTGGTGGAGTCGTCGTCCCTGGGGCAGTTCAAGGCAAGGTTGGATGTGGCACTTGGTGCCATGGTCTAGCCTTGGGCACTGTGGTAAAGGGTTGGACTTGATGATCTGTGAGGTCTCTTCCAACCTTGGTGATACTGTGATACTGTGATACTGTGATAAAAGCATACAAACTGTAATGAATCATAAAAAATCAAAGGCTGTGTTGAGTTCTTATTTTTTCTAATTGTTTCCCTCCACCTCCCCTTTTTTTTCCTATCTAACTTGTATAAACCTAGACAAAGAAACTTTGAACAACCTCCAGGACATCAGGACAGGCACAATAGTGGCTTGGCAAACATAGAGAAAACCTGCAAATAACCTTCTTCTCATGACACTGCACCATAAAAAGAACATTTTTTTTCTCTACCTGCCACATTAGAGTAGAAGCTGAGGAATGAACTCAGGCATTGACTCAGAAATGTGCCTCCTGAAGCAGCTTGGTTTCAAAGGTTTGGTTTCTAGGTCAGTGTGACTAACAGGCATGTCTCATAAGCAAATGCCTTTGTGTGTCAGCAATACAGTTTACACTCCTTGCAAAGAACCTGTTCAAACAGAGTTGAGGTTTGGGGAATAATTAGGCTGAGGAAGGCACAGATGTGCTATTTAAATCAATAGAGGATATAGTCTTAAGAAGGACAGAAAGTCAGAATTGTCTGGAAAGCCATCTTCTGAGCTTTTGGTATTCCAAATGGGAGAGCTCCAAGGAGAGAAATGCTCTGACGTGTCAGAAGCACGAACCAGCACTTCTGCAGCCCTGCTGCACCCTTTCACAGGACTCTGGTGACACAAAAGGGACTATCAGGCCAGTTTAGCCAGCTTCCTGGGACTTAGCTCAGCAGGGAACAAAAAGCCTTGCACTGAAGCTCCTTGGCAAAGAGGCTCGCTGGCACCACTTCACATTGCACGGCCACAAAGAAAGGCTTCCCTAAGAAGCACCATTTCCCCACTGATCTCTTATGCACCTGTGCTGCTTTGAGGCTAACTGGAATATTTTAAGGAGAGAAATGAGATCACTGGTCGTAAAAAGAAAACATTGCTAACGTCTGTATCATTCATTGGTTTGCTAAAAGGGATAAAACCCCAAAAAGTAAAGAATTTGTCCCTTTTCTGCCTTCTTCGCTCGTAAGCACTGGATCTCTCCACTAACCTTGGCTCACAGATGACAAGTAAGCTTTGCTGTCTGGGAGAGACAGCCCCTTCTGGGCTTCTTGGGCTTCTCTGGGAGGGAGTTTGGATTTCTATATTATTTCTAGATGGTATATAATTGCAAATACTTGTAAACATATTGTGTGTGTATATATATATATATATAGATGTGCTTGTAAATTTAGCTTTGCTGGAAATACAGCTTCGTCTTACTTCCAAGCCATCTGAGCAGGTCTGGTAAACTTCAGTAGTGAGGGGGAGAGTTTCTCAACCCACCACAGCACCAATGGGATATTCAAAGTTACATAATTTACCATGAGTTTTTCTGAGGTGGCCCTAAATTTAATGGGGGCTGAATAAGATCCTAGCTCCTAGGATCCTGGAATTTATGGAATATGCAATATATATATGTATATATACAATATACCTCCATGATCTTATCATAGAATCAACCAGCTTGGAAGAGATCTCCAAGATCATCCAGTCCAACCTAACACTCAGCCCTAGCCAGTCAACCAGACCATGGCACTAAGTGCCTCAGCCAGGCTTTCCTTGAACACCTCCAGGGATGGCAACTCCACCACTTCCCTGGGCAGCCCATTCCAATGCCAATCTCTCTCTCTGGCAACAACTTCCTCCTAACATCCAGCCTAGACCTCCCCTGGCACAATTTGAGACTGTGTCCCCTTGTCCTGTTGCTGGTTGCCTGGGAGAAGAGACCAACTCCACCTGGCTACAGCCTCCCTTCAGGTAGTTGTAGACAGCAATGAGGTCTGCCCTGAGCCTCCTCTTCTGCAGGCTGCACACCCCCAGCTCCCTCAGCCTCTCCTCACAGGGCTGTGCTCCAGGCCTCTCACCAGCTTTGTTACCCTTCTCTGGACACACTCCAGTGTGTCCAGAGACTGGACTCAACATCTCTCTTGAATTGAGGAGCCCAGAACTGAATTGAGGAGCCCAGAACTGTCAGTTCTTTTGCCCTTTTTTCTTTGTGGCCTCCAAATGCTCCCAGGAACAGAGTTTTCTAAAGGGGAGACTAAGATCTCATTCTTAAGCGCAATTATGAGCAATGAAATAAAAAGCTCTTCAGCACATTGTCAAGAAAAACAATGTCCTTGCCTGTGACACCCACAGCCTTCCAGCCTTTCAAAGGTAATACCTTGAAAGCCTCATTACTGCTGACCTGCCATGCATAAACCATTGCAAAGATGTCAAGTCAGAGCAACTGTGAATTAGATAGTCAAGGCCCACCCACATTATGCGAAGAGTTGCTGCTCCTACCCCAGAGCCAATGTGAATGAGTAGGATGTGAATGTCAAATAGAATCATAGAATCAGCCAGGGTTGGAATGGATCACAAGGATCAGCCAGTTCCAATCCCCCTGCCATGCTCAGGGACACCCTACCCTAGAGCAGGCTGCCCACATCCTCATTCATCCTGGCCTTAAACACCTCCAGGGATGGGGCCTCAACCACCTCCCTGAGCAACCCATAACAGGATCTCACCACTCTCATGCTCAACAACTTCCTCCTCACATTCAGTCTGAATCTCCCCATCTCCAGCTTTGCTCCATTCCCCAGAGTTCTGTCACTCCCTGATATCCTAACATCTTCCTCCCCATCTGTTTTGTAGGTGCCCTTCAGACACTGGAAATCCACAATAAGGTCAAATGGGAGCCTCCTCTTCTCCAGACTGAACAGCCCCAACTCTTTCAGTCTATCCTCATAGCAGAGCTGCTCCAGCCCTCTGAGCATCCTCGTGGCCCTAATAGAGCAACCTGGCTTTGGGCTGCAAGAACTAAAAGACATTTTGTTATTGCTATACTTTAAGATCAAGCCACTCAGACATCTCTTACTCTAAAATCCAGGTCTGTAGAAACAAGCACACATGTCCTTCAGAAGGAAAGTAACAGCTAAGACTTTACCCAACTACTCAGATACTTACAATCATAGAATCATAGAATTACAGAATCATTAACGTTGGAAAAGACCTCCAAAGTCACTGTGTCCAACCATAACCCAACTACCATCACCCTAAACTATATCCTGAAGGAACACATCTACAGCTTCTTGAACACTTCCAGGGATGGTGACTCCACCACTTCCCTGGGCAGCCTGTTCCAATGCCTGACCACTCTTGCAGCAAAGAATTTTGTCCTAATGTCCAACCTAAACCTACCCTGGCACAACTTCAACCCTTTTCCTCTCATTCTATCATTAGTACTCAAGCTGTGGCCTCAGTAGTGCTCAGCACAGGGGAATCATTACTTCTTTACTCTTGCTGACCATACCATTGCTGATTCAGGCCTGGATGCTGTTGGCCTTCTAGGCCACCTGGGTACACTGCTGACTCATGTTCAGCAGGCTGTCCACCAGCACCACAGAATCCTTTCCCATCAGGCTGCTTTCCAGCCACTCTGCCCCAAACCTGGGGCACTGCTGTGGGTTGCTGTGACCCAAGTGAAGGATCTAGCCCTTGGTCTTGTTAAACATTATCCCACCGGCCTCAGCCCATCAATTTAACTTGAACAGATCCCTCTGCAGAGCTTCCTACTCTCATCTGCAAACCTGCTGATGATGCACTTGATCCCCTCACCCAAATCATTTGTAAAGATGTTGAACATCACATAAACATCACATATTTCTTCTTTTAAAACCCTTATGTCTCAGAAACAAAACCACAAAGCATTTGGATGGAAAGTAACAGTTCAAATTAGATGGAACAGTTAAAATTAGAAGGAACAGTTAAAATTAGCTTACAGCAAGCAAAATGGGAATGATGTTGGAAACCTGCTTAGCACATCTATGCTTTTCCTTGCATCATACAGCAGAGCCATATTGGATTGACTACAGGGTTGTTGTTTTTTTTCAGAGAGAGCATGAAAATGAGGCAGAATTAATTGCCAGATGATTCTGAGCAACGTTATCTTACCAGCAATATAATCCTAGCTCTAAAAGCAATTTCATATTGAGGGCTCCCCATACTAAAACTGCATTTTAAACAATACAGAACTGTGTCTTCATCTGCTTCTAATTTGAATGCAGTAATTAACACTCACTGCTTAGTATCTTTGATTAACAAATTATTTATAATCCTTGTTGAACTGGATAAATCCCCAATATCATCTAGCCCCTGCCATAAATTTGTGACTTAGTCTGCTTTGTGACCAGGGTCATTTGCACATGCAATTAGAGAGAGAAAAGGTCTTATGAAGAGTGGCTGAGGGACCTGGGGTTCTGCAGTCTGGAGAAGAGGAGGCTGAGGGCAGACATCATTGTTCTCTACAACTCCCTGACAGGAGGGTGGAGTGAAGTGGGGGTTGGCCTCTTTCCCCAGATAAGTAGATACAGACTAAGAGGAAATGGCCTCATGTTGCACCAGAGGAGGTTTAGACTGGGGAATAGGAAATATTTCTTTCCTGCAAGAGTGGTCAGGCGTTGGAACAGGCTCTCTGTGAGGTGGTGGAGTCACCATCCCTGGAAGGCTTCGAGAACCATGTGGACATTGCACTTCAGGATGTGTTGTAATAGTTGTGATGATCCTGGGTTGAGGGCTGGACTCAATGATCTTAAAGGTTTCTTCAAACAAAACAATTCTTTGCTTTCATGGTCATGGTGATGTTGGGTTGATGGTTGGACCTGATGATTTTAGAGGGCTTTTCCAACCCTAATCACCTATGAGGGACTAAAGATTCTATGAGAGACTTCTGATAATGGTGTCTAGCAATAGGATGACTTCAACAGAAGATTCAAAAGAAGTGAGAACATGAAAACAGAAGTGCCTTTGTCATCAGCATCCTTATTTCACTACATAAAAGGCAGTAAAAATAAAGGATCAGTTATTGACCATCAGCTCCCAGCTACCTCTGCACTCTTTCTTTAAGACAACTGAAAACTAAATGATGTCTTGGGAGGCTTGATGAGGTGGAAAAGTATTTATGAGCTGCCTTTTGAGAAAATGATCCACATGCAAACCCTCAACAGATTTGTAAGACATTATCTTCCAGTCTAAACGTCTATGCTAATCAGTGGTTTCCAAAGGGAAGCATAAAATCAGTGCAAACTGATCTGCAATTCCAGAAACTCACCTTTTCCATTTGCAGAAGGCTACATCTGATAGCTAAAAGAGAACCTCAGACTTTTCTTCACCATATGATATGTCAAACTAAATGCGTTGCAGAGCACCTCATGGAGAACACTTCAATTTTCACACTTTTATTGACTTTTATAACAGCAGATGAGTCCTGAACTTCTGAGTACTGCAAGGGAAGTAATTTTACGCCCCACATATTCTAGACTGATCAAAACCTTAAATCTTTTCTGAGCGTGTCTCTGTCAGTAGCAATAAAAGATTTGTCTGTGTGAGATGATATCGCCCTTCTTGCTCTCTGCAACTACCTGAAAGGAGGTTGTAGTGAAACTAGTGTTGGTCTCATCTCCCATGTAACCAGCAAGAGGATGAGAGGAAATGGGTTGAAGTTGCACCAGAAGAGGTTTAGGTTGGACATCGGGAAAGATTTCTTTACTGGAAGAGTGGTGAGGCATTGAAATAGGCTGCCCAGGGAAGTGCTGGAGGTGCTCAGGAAGCTGTAGATGAGATACTTCTGGATATAGTCTGGTGGTCATGGTAGCTGAATTATGGTTGGACTTGGTGATCTTGAAGGCCTTTCCCAACCTTAATGATTCTATGATTCTGCAGTTCTAGTGATTCTGCTTGTGCAGCTTTCTACTTAATGCCTTCTCTTTTCTAGTTGAAGCAAAGCCTGGATGAGGCACTTAGTGCCATGGTCTAGGTGACTGGATAGGACTGAGTGCTAGGTTGGACTGGATGATCCTGGAGGTCTCTTCCAACCTGTTTGATTCTATGATTCTATGACTCTATTCTGCTGTGCTTGTTGTCCAGCAGTGAATCCAATCTCTACGCTTACACTGAACTCCATGCTACAGCCCAGAACTGCTCCCAGCCTTGGTGTTAGCTAGGATGGAAAGCTTTCAAAGCCTGTTGTAATCTTCATCTGTTTGGCCTCTTTCCAGACTCTCAATAGGCAAGGAAAGAGCTCAAAGGTCTAGTGAAGACCTTGTCCAGTATTTTTAAGCTAATCATATACACCAAAATAATAGAATGGTGGTAGTGACTCACCCTTAGTGACTCTACTTTGCAGGGAACTTGGATTCAGTGATGTTGGGTGTACGGTGGGTATGTATGTATGGGTGTAAGTTGCAGCAAAAGAGGTTCTGCCTCAACACAAGGGGGAACTTCTTTACTGTAAGGGTCACAGAGCACTGGAACAGGCTCCCTAGAGGGGTTGTGAGGTCTCCTTTTCTGGAGACTTTCAAGGCCCATCTGGATGTGTTCCTCTGTGATCTGTGTTAGATAGTTTTGTCCTGCTCTGGCAGGGGTGTTGGACTTGATGATCTCCTTGGGTCCCTTACAACTCTTAACATCCTGTGATTCTGTGATCTTGTGAGGACTGGAGATCCCTTCCAATCTCTGGAATTCTATGAATTCTGTTGGGATAGATCTCTCTGGTGCTTGTTTAGCTTCCTGCTAGCGTTGCAATGCTTAGATTCCCTTTGTAGAGCTACCTTCAGTACAAAAGGATTTATTGTATTTTATTTTGTTTTGCAGGGAGGTTGGACTTGATGATCTCTGGAGGTCCCTTCCAACCTCTGGCATTCTATGATCCTATGAATTCTGTTGGGCAGGATCACTCTGGCACTTTGGTTAGCTGCCTGCTAGCATTGCAATGCTTAGATTCCCTTTGTAGAGCTACCTTCAATACAAAAGAATTTATTGTATTTTATTTTGTTTTGCAGGGAGGTTGGACTTGATGATCTCTGGAGGTCCCTTCCGACCTCTACAAAGTTCTGTGATTCTGTGTGACTACTTTTGGGTTTACTGCCTCTTTTACCTCTTTTTCCACAGCCTTTTTTTTTTTTTGTCTTTGCTGTAAAATTAGTGGGAACAAAGATTGACTGCCTCTGGATGTATAATTCAATTGGAAGACTCTGAGAAATGTGACTGAAAATCACCCTTATTTGCCAAAAGGCTGACAAGCTATTTGCACAAAGCCATCGAAAGCATTCTGGGAGATGTCAATAATGAGCAGGATAAATGTTCTCCAGCTTGATAACTAAAGGGAGCGAGCTGATAAATTTCAAACACGTTCAGAGTGCTGCATTGTGCTCGAGAGTCACTTTAGATGGATATTGCTTCTGGATTTATACAGAAAGAAGTTGTGCTGAAATAGGGCTGTTTCTGTTTCAGGTGATTTGACATTTCATTGTGTGTAAGTAATGTTTGTTTACGTGCAATATGTGGATGCCATTTCTTCATCACATCCTTGGGCTTCAAAAACAGCAAAGGGTTGGGTTTGGGGTTGGGTTTGGTTTTGTTTTGGCTTTTCTCATCTTTAGATATGAAAAATTCAACTTCTTTCTATAGGGGAAATACAAATATTTGAGTGATATATTCATGAAAACACAGAATGACAGAATGGCTCAGGCTGGAAGGGACCTCAGAGACCACAGAATCATAGAATCAGTCAGGGTTGGAAGGGATCACAAGGATCATCCAGTTCCAACCCTGCCACATGGAGGGACACCCTACCCTAGATCAGGGTATCAGATCAGATCATCTATTCCAACCTCCACACCATAAGCAGAGACACCTCTCACAGAAATACAGAATGATTTGAGTTGGAAGGGACCTTAAAGATTATCCAGCTCCAAACCTCCTTCCATGGGTAGGGACACCTCCCACTACACCAGGTTGCTCAAGGCTCATCCAACTTGGCTTTGAACACCACCAGGGAGGGGGCATTCACAACCTCTATGGGCAACCTGCTCCAATGTCTGACCACCCTCACTGGACAGAATTTCTTCCTAATCTCCAGTCTAAATCTGCTTCCCCCACGGCAGGGGAGCTGGAAATAGTTTATATTTAACGTCCCTCCCAACCCAAACCATTCTATAAATCAATGATGCACAAATGACAACCAAGTCAAGCCTATAGCCTAAGTATTTAATACCACTTTCAGAGATAAGAGTTCAACCGCAGTAATGAGGGGAGGAGGATGGTTGAAGGCAGCTTTTTTTTTCTCACCAAAATGTTGTCATGAACTCAATCTAAGTAATTTTGTTATCAAATCAATTATGAAAATTGAAGATGTGAAAGCATCAGAGTTGAAATGTCTTTGACAAAAATACAGCATTGTTGAACTCTGATTGTACATCAAAAGTGCAATCATGCATAAGCAGAGCTCTTTTTAGACATTAAATGAACAACTAAATAACTTGCATGAGACATGTCTTCCAGGTCTCTTCTATGCTCTCAAGTGACTGAAGGGCAGGAGCAGGTCCAAAGAAAGGCAACAAAGCTTCTGCCAGGTCTGAAGAACAGGTTTGGTGAGGAGCAATTGAGAGACTTAGGCTCATTGCTGTCTAAACCTCCCTGAAAGGAGTTTGGGGTCAGGTGGTCTCCGCTCCCTAATAACAAGCAATAGGATGAGAGGAAATGGCCTCAAGCTGCAGCAGAGGATGTTTGGGTAAGACATTAGAAGAAACTTCTTCACTCAAAGGATTCTCAAACAAACTGCCCAGGGGAGGTGGCTGAATCCCAATCCCTGGAGGTGTTTCAAAGAGGCAGAGATGTGGTGCTGAGGGTTTAGCACCAGACTTGGCAGAGTTAGAGACCAATTGGACTGGGTGATCTTAGAGGTCTTTCTCAACGGCAACAACTCGTTGATTCTAGGAGCAAAGTCCACATCTTGCAAAATGACTGCTGGGTCTGGGATTTCCACTTCTAATCTGTGGTCCACTCCCACACCAGTGGTTTTTTTCCAATTCCTATTTTTCTAAACTTCTCATCCCCTTCCCGACCCTTGCAGTATAAATACCAAAGTAGATGGGTGGGTGGTTTTATTAAAGATTATTTTTCTTCTGCACCTCCTGCATATTAGAACAGACAGTCCTAGGAGAAAATACTTTGTAGAAAATAGCTCTGGTGTTTAAAGCTGCTTTTGGAGCAGTTCCCTTCCCTTTCTGCTAGCAGCAGGGAGACACAGACAGTAGGAGAAAAGAATGGAATAATAAAACCTTTTATGCCTCTATTTCTACAGCTCTTCAGAGCCTTCCGGGCTTCATTGAGACTTCACAGACACAGGTAGGTTTTCAAATCCGTCTAGAAACAGATTTAAATGTCAGGCTACTGAAGTCTGCCCGTGCAGCTTTCTACCTAATGCCTTCTCTTTTCAGGGGAAAGTTTTGAACACGGTAACCCAGGGCAGGCTGCTGTGACTACCTGGTGCCAAACGCCGCGGTCCTCCCACGCTGCAGCCATCTCAGCGGTGCTAAGGGTGTTTAATTAGCAGAGTGCTTCAGCAAGGAAAGATAAACTTTCCCACTCAAAGGGAAAACACTTTCCTTTGGGAAACAGGAGGCACACAAAGTTTTAGTGAAGTTCCAGTCAGCCTTCCTCATCCTTTTCATATTCTCTGAGGTTTCTACTCAGCACAAAAAAAGCCCTTTCTCTCAGTCCATATTCACACTACTGCCATGATCACAGGCAAACTGAACACCTTCAGTGCACGATAATTAAGTGTACTTAGAATCCAATTAATATTTCATCTGTCTTCAGGCAGGCACCAGCTTTGTTCTTACACCACTGAAACCCTGGTCATTACTCATTTCAGTTAAAAACAAACCAACCAACCAACCACACACACACAGACACACACACAAAAGACAAACACAGACTCAAAAAGAGGTCGAAAGAAAACTAGTCCAAACTACAGCACAGGAAGCTCCACTTCAACATGAGGGAGAAATTCTTTACTGCAAGGGTCACAGAGCACTGGAACAGGCTGCCCAGAGAAGATGTGGAGTCTCTTTCTCTGGAGACTTTCAAGACCTGTCTGGATGTATTCCTGTTCAACCTGCACTAGATCCTGCTCTGGCAGGAGGGTTGGACTTGATGATCTTTGGAGCTCCATCCAACCCCTAACATCCTGTGATAGCATGATCCTGTGATCCAAACACAACTTCTAGAGCTTCTAAAATAAACTAAAATCCAGGAAAATCAAAAAAAGGAAAAAAAGAACCAAAATCATATTAAGTAGCAACACACACTGAAATTTACCCAGCTACAATGTTCAAAGTTACATCCCTTTCCTGCTTACTCTTCGCAAATGTAGACCCAGACAATGCTTGAACTCAGTGACCTTAAATGTCTTTTCTAAGCCAAACAGTTCTATGATGTGCCAAGGGAAGTTGTGAATATCTCCTCCCTGGAAGCGTTTAAGGCCAAGCTGGATGAGGCCTCAAGCAACCTGGCCTAGCAGAAGGTGTCCTTGCCCATGGCAGGGGGGGTCAGAACTGGGAGATCTTTGAGGTCTTTTCCAAGCCAACCACTGTATAATTGTATGAATTCATGAACCCTGACTGGCAGTGCTGTCTGCTCAGGTTTACTCATGGAATTTACTTACAGACAATCCCCCCTCCAATAAGCTCAAACACTGAGGCAAAGAGCTCCTAAAAGTACATTAACCTAGGTGTAGAGCCAAAGATAGAGCAGTTGTGGTGTAATGGAAAGGTGCTTTTACCACACAAATAACATGACTGAGAGGTAATTCTGTCAGGAGAGATTTAGGTTGGACATTAGGAAGAAGTTCTGCACAATAGAGTGGTGAAATATTGGAACAGGCTGCCCAGGGATGTGGTGGAGGCCCCATGCCTGGAGACATTCAAGATCAGCCTTGATGTGTCCCTGAGCATCCTTATCTAGTTGGAGGTGTCCCTGCTGAGTGCAGATAGACAAGATTCCTTGTCTGAGGGTCCCTTCAAACCTGAAGTAATCTTTGAAGCTGTGAGTTTTCAGGAATATTATTACACCCACTGATTTAAGCAGGACTGCATGAGCTAGGATGAATATAAAAATGTTTCAAAGAAAAAAAAAGTTCAATGATAATAAAATGTAAATTAAAAATCACAGTTTAAGTATAATCAGATACAAACTGCACTGCAGTGCCGTGAATCTGAGCACGTCGACAGTCATGACCACACTTCACTGACACACCAACACCAGCTGAAACTGTCAGCAGATGCACTAAGGGTAAAACAGTCATTGAGAACCATACTTGAAGGTATAAAAAGCTTATGGTTTAACTGCAGATCACATTTTCCTCTGTCTTTCAGTATAATGACAGATGTTGTTCAGCCATGATGACATCAGGGCTTCATCAGCTCTCCTGCTAGACAAAGACACTGAGAAAACAGAGGTAACTCCAGATAAAATAAATATTAATGTGCTCCAAAAATACAGGAAAACAGATTGTGTGAGGCTTTTCCTCCCATGTACTCATCTATGTGAAGGTGACTATTATAATCCAACATAAATTAAAGATCTAATTATACCTGCTGGAGGGCTTGGGGTTGCTTCTTTTTCTTTTGTTTCTGTTTGTGTGTTTGGGTTTTTCTGTCAATTACTGTGGATCAGCCTTCAAAAATATGACAGCATCCAGCTACTGACATTTCAATATGCCCTATGCTCAAGCACTTCTGCTAAATTAATTATCTGAAAATATCAGGCTCTGACAGTTCTGAGGGATGACACTGAGCCCAAGCAGGAAGCTGCTCACAGAGCTTCTGAAGCCCCCACGCTTGACTGCACAGCAGCACAAGAGGAACTAGGGGGATGGATTTGAAGCCTGTTTCTCTGCGCGGCACTGGTCCAGTTGGAGCATACTCCAAAGAGACGGAAAAGTAGAATCACAGAATCACTGTGCTTGGAAAAAACCTTCAAGATCATCAAGTCCAACCACTGTCTAACTCCACCAGGACAATTAACACAGCACGTCCTTGCACACCTTGCAGATGCCTTTCAAACACGCCCAGGGATGGTGATTCAACCGCTTCCCTGGCCAGCATGATCCAGACTTTGAGAATCCTTTCAGTAGAGAATTCTTTCATGATATCCAACTTAACTTTCCCTGACATAACTTGATGCCCATTCCTCATGTGCTATCAGCTGTGACTTGTGAGAAAAGGCCAACACACCTCTCTACAACCTCCTTTCAGGGAACTCTATAGTGCCAGAAGGTCTCCTCTCAGCCTTCTCTTCTCCAGACTTAACAACCCCAGTTCCATTAGCTGCTCCTCATAAAACTTATTCTCAAGACCCTTCACCAGCTTCATTCCCCTCCCTGGACACACTCCGGCAGCTCAATGCACCTGTGGGCTCACCAGTGCCAAGTACAGGAGCTCAATCACTTCCCTGATCCTGCTGGCCAAGCTATCTCTGATGCAGGCCAGGATACTGTTTGCCTTCCAGGCATTCAGCTTTCCCTTATGTCAGCAGGCTGAACATCCAGTTTCCCACCTCCTTATGGCTTTTTGCCCCACAGCAAGTGTGTGATGGCTGTGTAAGTTCTGGGCTTCATTAAAGAAGCAGAGGCACATTGGAAAATAATAGAATCCTAGAATGGCTTAGGCTGGAAGGGATCTCAGGGATCATCTACTCCAATCTCCCTACCAGGGCAGGGACACCTCTCTACTAGACTTGGTTGCTCAAGGTCTCACTCTACCTGGCCTTGACCACTCCCTGGAAGGAGGCATCCACAACCTCCCTGATCAGTCTATTCCAGAGACACATCCTGTTTATTACACACAGAGCTGCCTCCATATTAGAGATAGCAATAATTAGTAGACAAAAGAAAATAGTAGTGATAAATAGTAGTGATAATTAGTAGACAAAATAATGAGCAAAATTGCAGCCCTTTTTTTCATTCACCCAAGTGTCTGTGCTGTTGCATTCCCACCAGTGTCACGTATTCAGGCATTTGGACATAGTTTTCACACACTGTATTAATGAATTATCAATCAATAACAGGATGCTCATAACCCAATCCCTGTTTGCCTACAAGGTGTGAAATTGAACATCAGTGACGATGCACAGACAACAGACCTCAAGAACTGACTTTCCTCCTTCTCTCTGATAGTCAACATGTACCAGGAGGGCTGGGCCACCTCTTCTGTGGGGACAGGATGAAAGACTTGGGACTGTTGTTCAGCCTGGAGAAGTGAAGGCTTCATGAAGATCTTAGAGCTGCATTTTGATAGCTGAAGGGGACCTATATGAAGGCTGAGGAGGGACTGTTTAGAAGAGATAGGATGTGGAGATAGGATGAAAAGTGATGCTTTGAAAGTGGAGCAGAGAAGATTTAGGTTGGACACCAGGAGGAAGTTCTGCACAATGACAGTAGTGAAATACTGGAGCAGGCTGCCCAGGGATGTGGTTGAGGTCCCATCCCTGGAGACATTCAAGGTCAGACTTAGTGTGGGACTGTGCAGCCTACTCTAGATGGAGGTGACCCTGCTAAGTGCAGGGGGTTGGACAAGATGTCCTTTGAGGGTCCCTTCCAACTCACTGCTATCTGTGAATCTCTGAATCACTGGGGAAGAGTTTGGAATTCTTTTCAACTAGAAATATTCTCACTCAGTGAATTAAACAACTTCCCCCCACTTCTTCATATGTTCAGGAAGAAACTCCAAACTCCCATTTGTCTGCTTAAATTCTAGCAAACAACAGAATCTTTTCCTGGCTACAGTAAAACTGAAAATTAAGAAACTGTTTGAAGTCTTCATGAATAAAGATAATTCTGCTGTGAAACAAGAAGTCCTTTATTGAAGTAGCCTACAATTCCATTATTTCTTTCTGCACAAGCATATTGCAGCTGAAGAAGACTACTTAACTCTCGGTGAATGTATATTTGAACAGTGAGGTTCAATGAGAAGCTAAATATTGGAACACTGGGTTCAGACTTTCAATTAAAACTCCATGTCCTAAGAGTTTGAATCTGTCTTCTGCCTAATTCAGAGCACTCTTATGGGACTGCTTCAGCTTCTGGTTTATACAATTTGCTGGATGAGACCACAATTTCTGTTTCTTACTGAATTTGTCAGTTTTGCACATGCATTTCCTCCCCCTGCCCTGTATCAAAGAGCAAAAATGAACACCTTCAACTTTGCTGCACAAATAATTCACCAAAACTGTTTTGCCCTGGTGTGGCTGGTGTAGCAATCTCAGTAGAACATGGCAACTTCATTTATTCTTCTAGAACTGGAAGATCCCCATATCCTGGTGCAAATGTAGGCATACAATAAAAATACTGAATAGCGCAGTGTTCCTGACAGTCAGATTGTTTGACTGCAGTACTGACCTTACAGTGTTCCAAATAAATGACTGTGTCAAAACAAGTGATCACACAAGCTAACCTCATGAAGTTCATCAAGTCTCAGTGCAAGGTCCTGCATCTGGTTTGGGGCAACCCCAAGCACAAATTCAGGGTGGGGAAGAAGTAGGTCAGGAGGAGCAGTCCAAAGTAGAAGGACCTGGGGGTGTCAGTTGATGACAAACTCCTCATGAGGCAGCAACGGTCACTGGCAGCCCAGAAGGTGCATCCAAAGCAGGGAGAGCAGCAGCAGAGGGAGGAGATTCTGCCCCTCTGCTCTGCTGAGACCCCACTTGCAGCACTGCCTCCAGTTCTGGTGCCCCCCAGCATAAGAGGGACATGGAATCACTGGAGAGTATCAAGAGGAAGCCACAAAGATGATCAGAGGGCTGGAGAACCTCCCCTATGGGGACTGACTGAGAGGTCTGGGGATGTTCAACCTGGAGAAGAGAAGGCTCTGAGGAGACCTTAGAGCAACCTTCCAATACCTGAAAGGAGCTATAAGAAAACTGGGGAGGGGCTTTTTACAAAGCTTGTACTGATAGGATGAGCAGGAATGGATTGAAGCTTGAGGATGGAAGATTTAGACTCGAAAATAGAAGAAATTCTTTCCAGTGAGGGTGGTGAGACACTGGCACAGGTTGCCCAAGGAGGTTGTGGATGCTCCCTCCCTGGGTGTGTTCAAGGTCAGGATGGATGAGACCTTGAGCCATTTATTGCAGTGGAAGGTGTCACTGCCCATGGCAGAGGGGTCAGAACTAGATGACCTTGAAGGTCCCTTCCAATCCAAACCATTCTATGCATCTATGAATCAAAATGATGAATTTAGAGAAAGGTAAATCTCCTTTTCATTCACATTTCATCACGTTTGAGACTTTTCCTTGAAGGTGTTTCAGTTTTCAAGCTACTTCTGACTTTAGGGAATGCCTTCATTGGTGTTTCTAGTTATCATAGAGCCATGGAACGTGTAGATGTGACTTGGCTTCTTTAGAGCACTCACTGATGTGATGAAATTATTGATATGATGGAATTCTTCCTAGCAAAACCAAACTAAATCAGCTCTTCTTACAATCTGCTCATTTCCTTACACATTACTACAGTGTTTTCTCTATTACATGTGATACACAGGCTCTGGAGAAGGCTGTCAGAGAGGTTGTGGAGTCCTTCTCTAGAGACTTTCAAGACGCAGCTGGATGTGTTCGTGTGTGACCTGCCCTAGGTGATCTTGCTTTGGAAGGAGGGTTGGACTTGGTGATGTTTTGAGGCCCTTTCCAACCCCTAAAAGTCTATGTTTCTATGATTCTATGCTTCTGTGATTCTGTGGTTCTGATTCAAGGCTCGAAGGGTTGGTTTTGATTATTTAGTCTCATTTCCTGCATAACATAAATTACAGGCTAGCAGCCACTACAAGAGAGGCCTTCTCTTTAAGCAGTTTAATGGCTAAGAAGCCAGAAATGTATTTTTAGATTTTCTGATGCCTGTTCTTCTGGCTTGGATCTCAAGAGTCTGCCAGCTAGGTTGAGGAGTATAGGCGCATCCTTGCCTCCCAAGGTGGGTAATTAGCATGACCTAGATCTGTGTACCTTTCTGAGAGTTCTATGTACTTGTTAAATGCTATAGGGCTGATGAAATACACAGCTTGTAGGTGTTCTGAAAAGGAAAATGAATTACATGTTTGCACCAGCTCAATGAAGGCAGAACATTCCACAGCCTGCTCCTTTAAGGAGACTGCCAACACAAGAACCATAGAATCATAGAATCAACCAGGTTGGAAGAGACCTCCAAGATCATCCAGTCCAGCCTATCATCCAGCCCTATCCAGTCATCTAGACCATGGAACTAAATGCCTCATCCAGTCTTTACTTGAACACCTCCAGGTGTTTAAGAAAGGCATACCTCAGCTAGCTTAGAACAAGAGAAAAGCATGAAACATGGGGATTTCCTGCAGGAGAGGGTAACTGACATGCAATAGTGATGTATAGATGCAGGCACTGCAGGCAGTTCTATTGTGTTTGAGAGGGGCATTTCTGAGGGGGAAACTCCTGAAGGACAGCAGAACTGGTGGTGTTTAGTCTGGAGAAGAGGAAGTCGAGGGGAGAACTTACTGATCTCTATAACTACCTGGGAGGAGGCTGGAGTAAGGCTGGTGTTGGTCTCTTCTCTCAAGTAACTAGCAACAGATAAAAAAGAGTTTAAGTTGTACCAGGGGAGGAAATTAGGAGAAAAATCTCTACTGAGAGAGTGGTCAGGCATTAAAACAGGCTACCCAGAGAGGTGGTGAAGTCACCATCCCTGTAGGCATCCAAGAAGCATGTGGATGTGGCATGTGGCAGTTGGGTTACGGTTGAATATGATGATTTTGGAGGCTTCTCCAACCTTAACGATTCTATGATGCTGTGTAAAACTTGATTGCACTTGATTTAATTGTACTCAAACCTGTGTTTGTGCACAGCAGAGGATTAAATCAGGACTGGCTTCTATGACAGTCTCTTAAACTCTTCAGGCAACAAACTGCCATTTGGCATCCACAACCTTTCTGGACAACCCACTCCAGAGTCACGCAACTCATACTGAAGAACTTCCTGAGATCCAGTCTAAACCTGCTCTCCCTCAGCTTCAAACCATTCCATCTTGCCCTGTCTCCAAACACCCTAATGAAATGTCCCTCTGCAGGCTTCCTGTAGGATCCCTTCAGGTATTGGAAGGCAGCTTTAAGATTCCTCCAGAGTCCTCTCTTCTCCAGGCTGAACAACCACAGCTCCCTCAGCCTATCCTCATAGCAGAGGTGCTCCAGCCCTTGGATCATCTTTGTGACCCACTCTGGACTCACTCCAGCAGCTCTGTGTCCTTCTTATGCTGGGGACACCACAACTGGAGGCAGTTACTGGAGGTGTGGTCTCATCAGAGCACAGTCAAGGAGCAGAATCCCCTCTCTTGCCCTGCTGCCCACACTCCTATGGCTGCAGCCCAGCACACAGCTGCCCTCTGGGCTGCATGAGGGCACTGCTGGCTCCTGGGGACCTTCTCAGCAACCAACACATCCAAAGCTTTTTCTTCAGGGCTGCTCCTAACCCACTCGGCAGCCAGCCTGGGGCTGGCCCAACCCAGATCCAGATACAAGATGTAGGGGTATGTATGAAGACAGTTTTATACAGATAAATAAACTAGACAACAATCACATAAAATCACCAATATCCAAATTTACCTTTACTGCTCCAACCTTGTACTACAGGTACTTTTATATGATCCTTCTCTGGAATCTAAACCTTATTGCACAGTTAGTTACAGCCATGGACAGTATCCTTATTTGAATAATTTATTGCAGAGAGCTATGGGGCTGAAAATTCTGCTAAGGACAGCAAAAATAATCAGTTCATGTCTGCCAGGGACACAGCTGTATTTACACGTGTTTGAAGGTTCAGCATGATGCAAGCAATTTGAGGCACACCTGCTAAATTTATATATAAACCTTGCATAAGTATTCAGGTGAAATGAGAGCACCAGTTCAGTACTAACACCACAATCATCTCAGGGTGCTGAGGCTTAGAAAGATTAAATTCCACATAACTGCACCCAAATCACTCTTCTGTATGTGAAGACTACACAGCAACGAGTCAGTAGTTGCAGTCAATATAAATGATATCAAATTTCCATTTAAATGACATCCATTCAAAGGGGAAGAATCGTTGGCAAGGAGGTATTTGGGTCTAATACTGATTTATGCAGGTTCACAGACTGCATTGGGTTAGAAGCAACCCTCAAAGGTCACCTTCTTCAACCCCCTTGCACTCAGCAAGAACACCTCCAACTAGAGTAGGCTGCACAGTCCCGCACTGAGTCTGACCTTGAATACCTCCAGGAATGGGACCTCAACCACATCCCTGGGCAGCCTGCTCCAGTACTTCACCCCTGTCATTGTGCAGAACTTCCTCCTGATGTCCAACCTAAATCTCCTCTGCTCCACTTTCAAACCACTGCCCCTTGTCCTATCACCACAGACCCTTCTCAACAGTCCCTCCTCAGCCTTCCTTTCGGACACTGAAATGCAGTTCCAAGGTCCCCCTGGAGCCTTCACTTCTCCAGACTGAACAGCTCCAATCCTTTCAGCCTGTCTTCATAGCAGAGGGGCTCCAGACCTCTGACCATTTTGGTGGCCTCCTTTGGACCCCCTCTATCAGGTCCATGTCTCTCTTGTATTGTGGACCCCAGAGCTAGACAGAGCAGTGCAGGTGAGTTCTCAGCAGAGCAGAGGGGCAGAATGCAGGGTTTCAATACTAAAGTCACAGCAGGAACTATCTCACAGGCATGCAAACACAGCTTTCAAAGAAGATGTGCCTGTACCTGAGCTTGGTGATTTTTGTGAAGGTCACTTGTGGACTGGTGCAAGCAGTAGGCACAGTACCTTGTAACACCACCTTGTTACTCAGAGCCCTCAGCCATCATTAACTGGCAGCAGAACGCTGCTGCTCTGAGATGGAAAGCACTTATCTGGTACCTTCTTGCTATGAGCCAAATTCTTCCTAATAAAGATATTCACACCCAATGAACTGAGAAATCAGGTAAATTCTTTCTCATTTTTAGTCCTGGAGTCATGTTACTGTTGGGTGGGAGTGGGGTCACACAATTACCAACAGAGCTGGCATCAAGAATCAATCTCTTAGGGTTTCAGCTCACAGTTATGCTTCAGCAGCAGAATATTAATGGCAACAGGAAGCTATTTAGCCTCCTCTTCTTGGAGTGGATTTGCCTGAAAATGAGATGAAAATGGCTCATGGTATGAAATGCAGGACAGACCAATTCAATAAGGGTGTCTCCAGTGAAAAATCCAGACTCTTACTGCTCAGTTTTGCTTCCCAGGTAGATCCCTCTTTGTCTGAGGACACAAAAATGATTAGACACAGCATTTCCTCCCACCCCTAGTATAAAAATTCTCCTCAGGTCAACACTGTGATGACAACGATGCCAGGTTCTCTGGTAGCCTCTCACAGCTTGGGTTGCCTCTGTACAGCTTTAGAAAAGCTGCCAGCAAAGCAGTTCAGATACTTCCCTTCTTTAAAGAACAAATGGCTACTTGAAGTAGGAAACAAGATGTACCAGAATCTCTACCTCACATCAGCAAGTTACAAAACCAGCCTCTAAATTAAATGGTGTGATGATCAAAAAAATTAGTATTAAGGAGGTGCCAACAGAAAAAGATCCAAACATAGCTGATGCAAGTAGGGGGAGGGGGAACAACTTCTTTCAGACATGAGCAAAATAAAGAGAATCAAACTCTCTCCTTTCCTTCCAAGGTTGGAGAGAAAATATTTAGATAACAGGGCAATAAGCATGAAAACTACCAAAAGAATAGTGAAGGTGGAATTTCATAGCAAAGTCCATGATCTGTTCTCAGTTCCTATGAAAGTTTTCTCCTCCATGTTCCAGAATTTCCCAGCTCATTGCACAGCTTCTCTGTTCTACTGATACTTAATTGCTCTGTGTGGTCCCTGAAGTGAAGATAGAAAGCTACCTTCAAGCAATTAAGAGTGACAGGATTATAGAAGGCTTTGAATACCAGGAAAGAGACATATTACTCTGGTATCAGTGCAAATGATGCTGTTCAATTAAAAGATTTGAAAGGAGACTGTATAATTCAATTTTTTGTTGCTTATAAGTACCTTGGCATATTATCACAAGCACAGAAAATAACTGCAGAGTTGAAGAGTAGGTTACAATTTCTGTATGCTTGATGTTTACTTTTCATAGATTCATAGAATGGGTTAGGTTGGTAGGGACCTTAAAAGTCATCTAGTTCCAGTGCTCCTGCCACAGGCAGACATCTTCCACTAGAACAGCTTTCTCAAGGTCTCATCCAGCCTGGCCTTGAACACCTCCAGGAGAAAGCAGCCACAACCTCCCTGGGCAACCTGTGCCAGTGTCTCACCATCTTCACTGGAAAGAATTTCTTCCTAATCTCCAAACTAAATCTGCCATCCTCAAGCTTCAATTCATTCCCTCTGGTCCTATCACTACAAACTCTTGTCAAAAGACCCTTCCCAGGGTCTCCTGTAGCCCCCTTCAGGTACTGGAACATTGCTCTGAGGTCTCCCTGGAGCTTTCTTTCCTCCAGGCTGAACAGCCTCAACTCTCTCAGCCTCAGGAATTCTGATCACGGTTCCAATGTCTTACCACCCTCACTGGAAAGAATTTCTTCCTAATGCCCAGGCTAAGTCTGCCTTCCTCAAGCTTCAGTCCATTCCCTCTCATCCTATCACTCCAAACTCTTGTAAAAAGTCTCTTCCCCACTTTATTGTAGCTCCCTTCAGGTACTGGAAGGCTTCTCTAAGGTCTCCCCAGAGCATTCTTTTCTATAGGCTGAACAGCTTCAATTCTTTCAGCCTGTCCCCACAGCAGATGCTCTCCAGTCCTCTGATCATCTTTTTGGCCTCCTCTGGACCTGCTCCAACAGTTCCATTTCCCTGTTACATTGGGGCACACACTGGACTTCTACAAGAACAGCTGATTCTGACCAGACTATTTAAATTCCTTACTCAGACATTCCCTGTGGGAAAAATATGGTTCTGATGTGCATTTAGTGAGCATAGTCCATATTTTCAGCCACATCACTACAACTTCATGGCACTGAAATTCTTTTCCAAATTCTGATAAAGTTTACTCCTGAATTCATAGAATAGTTTAGATTAGAAGGGATCACCTAGGTCCACTCCCCCTGCCATGAGCAAAGCTGAGTAAGCTTGGATGGAGACAAATGTTAGACTTGTTTGAAAACACTCCTCCGGTTTCATTCCACTTAACTGGTCAAAATCCACTAGCTGTGATTCTGAATGGATTTATGTTCAAGTCAGTTGAAGTTTCTGCTCTAAGTGACATGGAGAAATAATCTCCAATCCCTTCTGCTTTTCACTGAAATAAAAGAAATGACAGTCTGTTGGGCTGATTTGTTTAGCTGCTTTTATAGGTTTCAAAGACAGAATTTTCTGCTAGGAAAATGTCAGAGTGAAGCTATAATCTTTAGTGTCAGAGACTCTAAGGATGCCCTTCCGCTCCACTCTGCTCTGCTCTGCCAAGGCCTTGCCTGGAGTACTGTGTCTAGCTCCAGAGTCCTCATCACAGGAAGGACATGGACCTGATGGAGTGGGTCCAGAGAATGGCCATGAAGATGATCAGGAGGTTGGAGCACATCTGCTATGAAGACAGGCTGAAGGAGATGGAGTTATTCAGCCTGGAAAAAGAGAAAGCTCTGGGGAGAGCTAATAGTGACCTTCCAGTACCCAAAGAGAGCTACAAGAAGGCTGCAGAGGAGCTGTTTCCAAAGGCCTGCAGTGATAGGATGAGGAAGAATGGTTTGAAATGAGAGAAGAGCAGATTTAGATTGGATGTTAGGAACGAGTTCTGCACCATGAGTGTGGTGGAACACTGAAACAGGGTGGAATGCTCAGGGAGGTGGCTGGGGGCCCATCCCTGGAGATATTCAAGGTCAGGTTCCACAGGGTCCTGGGCAACCTGATCGAGTGGAGGATGTCCCTGCTGAGTGCAGGAAGATTGGACTAGATGACCCTTGGAGGTCCCTTCCAACTCAAAGGATTTTTAGACTCTATGATGCATTTGGCTGCATAACATCAAGTTCAGGTATTAAAAGGTGTAATGTAGAGCATTTCAGGATGTTCCACAGGATATCCACTTCTCTGGAACCTCTCTTGCTTCGGAAATGCCTATGAAATTTGTATGCAACTCTCATGGAATTTCACCATGTGTCAAAGATAAAGACTCCTGCAGCTTTTAATTCTCATTTGCTGGGTGTATTTTTATATGTATAAAAGAAAATCTCTGCTCTAAGGGAGAAAATCCTTCTTTTCCTCTTTCTTCACTGCTTACCTGCCCAAAAATCTATTTATTTCCCTTTTCCTCTCTGCAGAGCAACAGCTTTACAATATCCCATCCTCAATAAATCCCCACCTACTTTTTGGCCTGAAAGATGTATCATTCAGCTTGAAAGATATTTCACCTTATTCCAAAAGGCTCTCTGTCAGCACACTCATCTTCTGGAGAAATTTATGCTGAGAAGTGGAGCCTAGTGTCAAGAAAGCCAAAAACTTAAATATTTACTGTCTTATACTGCAATGCTTTCTGGACCCAGCAGAAAATAGAACATTTTATGACTTGAAACCCCTTGTAGTCCCCCATTTGTTTTCTATCCTTTGAATCTGCAGGAGACCTATGACATATTATCATCTCTTTATATGATTCATGATAATTTGTGTGAGCTCAGGATGACTCAGAATATAGTTAAGTGTCTCCTTTTGGTGGTGGAAAGGTGCTAGAACTCACAGCATGTGTTGGACATTAACAGCTGGTGGTTTATGGCAGAAATTTAACAGAAATGTTTGGCTCCTTGAAGATCTTAGAGCAGCCTTCCCATACCCAGAAAGCTGGGGAGAGACTTTTTACAAGGGCTTGGAGTGATAGGATGAGAGGGAATGGATTAAAGCTTGAGGAGGGCAGACTTAGACTGGACATTAGGAAGAAATCCTTTCCATCCAGTGAGGGTGGTGAGACATTGGAACAGGTTGCCCAGGGAGGCTGTGCATGCTCCCTTCCTGGAGGTGTTCAAGGCCAGGCTTGGTGAGACCCTGGGCAACCTGGTCTGCTTTCCAGATCAACTAATAACTCTAATAGAGAATCACAGAACCATTTAGGTTGGAAAAGGCCTTGAAGATCAAGACCAGCCACTAACTCTACTCTACCAAGTCCACCACTAAGCATGTCTGGCTCAGTTTCTGGCTTGTGGTGGACAAAGAGCTCAGGTTACATTGGAATCTGTGCTCTTCCACCCCAAACTCACCAGTGGGACATGCCATGGTGTCACCCATGGGTGCACCCACCCCGAGGTCCTGCTGAGCAAAGCAATGAGAACAGTTTGCTAGAACAGGGCTGGTGCCTCCAGAGGTGGGGACTCCCTGGATTTTCCTGCCTTCAGAGTTTTCCTACAGCCCCTCTGAACTAGTGGGATTTTCCCCAGAGTGCAGAGGAGCTCAGCAGCTCAGGAAAATTCCCCCTAAAAGGAAAGTGGAAATTTGGGCAGTGAGAGCATCCCATTGCAGGGCTGTAGTGCATGGGGGAATCTCTCTTTTCCCCACCATTTTCTCCCCCATGTGCATTATTCCCTCTCTGTCCCTCTCATACCTCCAAAGCAGCAGCATGAAACTCTTTGACAGGCAGCAGGATTTGTGGTTGCAGGCTGATATGGACATTAGGAAAAACTCTGGACATTGGGTAAACTTTGTTCACTGAGAGTGCTCAAGTATTGGAACAGGCTGCTCAGAGAGATGGAGGTGGTCACCATTCCTGGAGGTGTTTCAAAGCCATACAGATGTCGTGTTTGGGGACATTGATAATATTTGTGGTTTCATCCTTTTATACATAAGAAACCCACATCAGTGTTACTCACATAGTTCAGTGTTACTCACACTACAGTCTATGCCCTGTGTATAGAATCATCTAGAAAAAAAAAGGAATCACCTAAATATTAATAAAACTTATCTACAATATTCAAGTTCAGTTACTCCAAAATTCCATTGTAAGGTCACTCCACCCAAGACACTTAGTGTGAAGACAGTCACAGTAAGCAGTCAGGAAGCCATACACACAGGGTACTGTTAGGAAAAACACAAGGAGCAGCCATCCAACAAACAAAACAATCCCCTCAAACAAAGAAATCTGTGGACCACTTCTCATTCAACTTCTCCTAAGCAAGAAGATTCCCAGCTCCAGAGCACACACAGCCCTTTGAACAGTATCCCACTACCAACCAGGTGCACAGTTTCCTCTGCAAGTCCACAATGAAGAGGGATGAGACATTACAGGTTTGTAGTCACAGTCTTGCATCACATGAACTTTCTAGGTGTGGAAATACTACATCAGCCAAGACATGAAGGAACTTGGGATGTTGTTTGCCAATGAACTAGATAAAACCATGCAGATTGGATTTCTGATTTATACCAGGAGTAGGCACGCCCTGCCAAATGCTTCAGATGAAGAGAAGTGGATTACTCATCCTATGTGACTGAGATGGAATGGCTTTTAAGGGCCAGCTTCTCATCATAAAAATGTATTTGCATCATGCCTGTGAGCGAGCATCCTCACAGCCAAAGCTGATGTTCACTACACAGGCAAAGTCTTGACCCTACTGCACATGTTCCCTTCAGGAGGAAGAAAGTGAATGTGTCTGGGATCTTCACATAAAGAAACACAGAAGAGGAAAAGATGCTGGAATAACCTCCACTTTCCGGTGTTCATTCTTCCTCCCTCCTTCGTCTCAGGCATAATCACAACGATTAATGCAACAAGAGAAGTCTTGGGTCAGATGTGAGCAGCTGATAGCAGAGACCTGCTGAAGTCAGTGCTATTCAGATTTCAAACTTACATCAAGCTGTGGACTGGCCCTGGACAGATTATCTCCAGAGAGTCTCTGTTGAACAACATGGTGCTTTTTTTGATATGCCTGGTGGCTTAGACTACAGCTCTCTGAGAAGAGAAAAATGCATACCTCAAAACGTGGCTGTTTTCTCATCCTGAAAGCCTTCTATAACTGTAGCCTCCTTTATCACTGCCAAACCTTTACACCACTCACAAAATCAGGAGACAACCTTGGAAAAAGGTCAGCCTGTACCTTAGGATGCTTCTCCTTACCTTGACATCCATGAAATATTTACTTTTAAAGTATACCTACCTCAAGTTATCAGTGCAAAAAGATTGACATTGATTTGCATTACTTATACATACATTAAAGTATACTGATGGCATTAAAAAAAGAAAGAAAATCATGTAATACCTTTACTTTTACCTATGGATTTGGTGAAATGGTTCCATGAAGAAAGCATTTCCAGACAAAAAGAGAATAAAGAAGAGGAGAGAAACAACAGTAAGAGTCATGAGTATATGTAAATGCAATAGTAGCTGAACATGAAGGGACAAAGCGTAAGGGAAGTGTCTGGAGACAAATGGAGATGCAATCAGTGTCATATTAGAGACTTAGTTTCTTTTCTTCCAATCGTGTACATGCAGAGAAACACAGAAATAACTCATGCTTAGATAAGAAAGAGTGACACAAAAGTAACGTGGACAATGGGTTAGAAGGCGGGGGGGGGGGGGGGGAAACAATGATTTGGTTAGGCTGCAAAACTGTACTCTCAGCATTCCAGAAGCCAGGAGCAGGTGCTTTCTGCACATTTCCAATCAGCCATGCATTAATGCAAATGGACTCTCGGGTGTGTACAGCGTGCCAAGCCCAGTCTCTTCTTCGAGGAGCTGTCTGGAGAATGCTCTTGTGCTTCAGTTCTCTGTCACTGAATCACTGTATTTTCTGCTAAATGCAGCAAATTTGCTCAATCACCTGCTTATTTCTCTCGCCTCTTTTTGGTTATTGTATTGCAAGAGGGGGGAGTTGAGGAGGCAGGAAGGACAAAAGCTTACGGAGCAAACGAGAGAAAAAAAACCAACGCAACCAAAAAACGAAATAAGAAAAGATGTGACTAAAACCATGTCTCTACTTGCAGCCAAAGACAGCTCTCAAGCATTTGCCCATCGTTTGCAGTGATGGATTCAAAGCAGCTACAGAACAAGAAGAAACAATGAAAGCAGAGTGGAAAAGGAACAGAGCCCATACCTTGGTCGCCCATCATCAGGTGCGCCAGACCTTGAAGGGAAACAAGAGCACAGTCAGCAATGAACAAGGGAGCACGGGAAGGTGGTGTCACAGTGACAAAAATGTTTTGTGACAGGCATCTGTTTCCTATGAGATGTCTGTATCACAGAGGGAAATCAAAGAGCATTTTTCAACCACTGGTTGGAATGCTTTGGGCTACGAATAACAGAACTGCAATTCAAACACTGGGTGCTGGATAATTGTGCATTTCTTCTGTGCAGTAGTTGGGATGGTAGGAAATCATTAAATGCTTTCAAATCCAACCAATTCCTTTAATATTCCATCTATCTTTATCATATTTTGATGACAGTGCTTGGAACACTTTGCTAGGAGGACTTCCTGTCCTCTACTGGTGAAATGTTAAAAACCTGGAGAAGTGTCAACCTGAAAAATGGGCTGGGTCTGATCTTTTTCCCCTCATAAAAAAAATGAGCATTTCGGGTAGTTAAATAAAACTTCTTCATCACATTGAAATGATAATGCAAAGGATGTCTCCTTATTTGTGTGAAAGGTGGCAGCAGAATGAATTTGTTCCAGAGAAGGCAAATTGTTACATATGCAATATAAAATACACAGCGAGAAAGGAAACTTAAGTGACAGCTTCTGAAGCTAGTTCATCAATCTGTGAGAAATAGATTTGGCTTCATATTTGCATTCTGAGATGAAATCCAATTGTACCAGCATAGGTCTAGTGACATTCTAAAACAGAAGTCCATAATGAGAATCATTCAAGCAGAGCCAAATTCTGTTACACTGAAACCATGAGTATTTTATGTATATATATGTAAGCAGCTTTTTTTAATTCATTATAATAACCTGATGCTTATTTCCTCACTGAGAAGAATGTGATGCAGGGAGAATATTTTCCTACATTATGAAGGTTTTTTCACATTTTAGGTCTCTTTAAAAACAAAACAAAACAGAAAAAAGCCAGGCTGGGTCCTTGTTGAGCTTAGCTGGTTTTGGATCCATGTTAGAAGTTATTAATTGCTCACATGTTAAATAAGCAACTTGTCTCCGGCTACAAAATGTGATACATCATTTTCCTCTCTGCTGGTAATTAAAATGAATTCACACAAATAAGGTGTGCAGTGAAATATCCTGCTCTTTATTGGAAAGCAGATTGCCTATGACTTCTCTGATTCACAAAGAAAATGAGGTGCACAATTCACTCACACTACTTGGAGGGGAGTTTAAGGACGATACTCTGGACTGAAACTAGTCTTAAAGGATTCATGTCTCATTGGTTCCAAATCCCAAGTGATGCTCCAAATAGGCTAAGGATGCTGTGGCTGAATTTGTGGGTTTTAAGATCACCCTTTTTCAGATGTGTAGCTAAACTGAAAGGCCTGATGTGCCTCATCTCTTGTGCAACAGATTCTGGTTCTTGTGTGACCTGCCCTAAGTGGTCCTGCTTTGCACGGGGGTTGGAGTTGATGATGTCTGGAGGTGCCTTCCATCTCCTAACATCATAAGATTCTGTGATTCTGGTGTCAAACACAGGCCCCTGCAGCTGGTGGGATTACCTTGGGGTTTACAGCAGGTGAATGAAAGCTGAGTGTGATCCTGAAGGGATGCTTACAGGAGCATAGCTTGGGAAACACCACAGAGCTGTGCTGCACTTTGCAGCTTGTGGAAGAGAGCAGAAATATCTTCTCACTTTATGTTTTTGCCTCTCTAAGTGTTACTGCAGGAGAGGATAAAGGATGAAGACCCACAGTCAAGTTTCATTCTACTGGTGCTGAGCATCGCTGCTTGGATCCTTCACTGTGTGGCCTTCAGGGAGTTTTCAACTCTTCATGTGACTCCTTAACTTGCATTTTGGCTTTTAATTTTTTCTGTTGGGAAGTGGAGTAAGACATAGAATCAAATACTGCAGTCAGCAGGGACATCCTCCACTAGACCAGGTTGCTCAGAGCCTTGTCAAGCCTGACCTTGAATATCTCCAAGGAAGGGGCCTCAACTACCTCCCTGGACAGCCTGTTCCAGTGTTCCACCACCCTCATGGTGAAGAATTTCTTCCTAATGTCCACCCTAACACCTCAGTTCTCAGTAAAGGTGGAAATAGCTGAACCTTACAAGACCTTTTACTTTAACAGTGACTTTTGAGCAGTTACTTCATGTCAGCTTGTTCAGCTCTTAGAAGATATAGAATCATAGAATAGAATTATAGACTCAGTCAGGGTTGGAAGGGATCACAAGGATCATCCTACCCTAGAGCAGGCTGCCCAGAGCCACATCCAGCCTGGCCTTAAACACCTCCAGCCATGGGGCCTCAACCACCTCCCTGGGCAACCCATTCCAGCCTCTCACCACTCTTATGGTGAAGAACTTCCTCCTCACAGTCTGAACCTACTCATCTCCAGCTTCGCTCCATTTCCCCTAGTCCTGTCACTCCCTGATAACCTGAAAAGTCCCTCCCCAGTTTTTTTGTAGGCTCCCTTCAGACACTGAAAGGCCACAATAAGGTCCATATGAAGTGAACTTCTCTCACGTCTTCTAGAGGAATGCAAATAAGGCAATTTCTCAATAGCTTCCATTCAAATACTATCTTTAGAGGTACAAGGACCTAAACAAAAGCCCTTAGCTCCTATTCTTTGCTGGAATGCTGTGCTGAGATGGGTCAGTTGCAAATACATGATTTTTATATATCAATTGAAAAGATAAAAAAACATAAATGGAATAAGTCTCTCTTGAAAACATCCCAGAAACCTCCTGAATTTCATGTCACTGACAGTGCTATGCAACTAAAAGAGGAAGTCAAGTCAATGTAAAAAAAACCCAAAAATCAAATGGCCTGCTCAAGCCAAAAGGTTATCACATGAAGAACTGAGTGCTAATCCCCAAGACTCCGTATTTTGCTTGACTCTCTGTGTGACTTTGTTTGTGAAGAGCTAAGGTTACTTGGACTTCACTAAAAGCACATCACAATACCTACCTTCTTCTGTGTTCTTGCAACCTATGGATGAAGGCTCTGGAAGAGTGAAGAATTACTGTTAAGGTACCTGTGTGGTGCACAGAGGGGTTTAAAACATTACAGGACTTAGGCACTTCCCCTGTGGGGACAGTCTTCAGGCTGGAGAAGAGAAGGCTGCAGAGAAACCTTAAAGTAGCCTTCCAGCACCTGAGGTGGAGTTACAAGAATGCGAGGAAGAGACTTTTAGAAGGAATTGTTATGATAGGATGAGAAGGAATGGATTGAAGCTTGAGGAGGGCAGATCTAGACTGGAGATGAGGAAGAAATTCTTGCCAGTGAGAGTGGTGAGACATTGGAACAGGTTGCCCAGGGAGGTTGTGGGTGTCTTCAGGTTGGATGAGGCCTTGAGCAATGTGATCTAGTGGGAGGTGTACTTGGCCATGGCAGGAGGGTGGAACTAGATGATCTTTAAGGCCCCTTTCAACCTAAATCGTTCTATGAATCTATGAATAAATCTGCCAACCCTGCTAGATTTTCCATCTGACAGTCTGCTTACAAGAGAGAACATCATGACAGATAGTTGTGGCAAGCTCTAGCCTCAACTAGCCATATATAGACATAGCCTATGTTTAAGACATTCCATTGTGCACACTTACTTCAAAGGCAGAACAACAAAAAAAAAACATTTTCTTTGTGAATCAGGAATTCGAGTTTTAGTAGGAAGGCCTCATGTATGATCTACTCCATCTTTCTAGTGACCTTGGCTCTGAGAGGACAGAGTCAAGGGGCACAGGATGGGACAATGGATATGAAAATAAGGTATTTCCATCCTTTGGTGTGTGAGTTCCATGCACAGCACAGGCCAAAATAAAACTGAAACATGGCAAACTGGGGGTGAACATGTTCAAAGCTAGCAGAATTTCAGTGATGGTAATAAAATGTAGCTTCTTGGACCAGTATTAACTCTGTGAATACTAAATTAGCTAATTACTAAGTCTTTCTCTTTTCTTCTGTAGCCTGGCATGCAGAGATGCTCGGGTATCACAGAAATCACAGATGAATAGAGTTCAGTTTCCAAAGGATGCTTTGGTTACACCATTCTGTGCTTTCCATTCTTTACATCCACACCCTTTGTACTTTTAATGTATGCAAAAGTATCCAGCCCTGTGCTGGAATAAATTCACAGCTGTGGTTTTAATAATTAGATTCAGGTAATGTCTGGATTAACTCTTATCCAGGCTTGATCTTGTATTGCTGTGCCTAAATGAATACATGAAATGAAATTGAACCTCCTTATCTAGTCATATGGCTCCCAATTCAAATTTGAGACTCATGCTGGCATCAGGAAAAGATTTCAAGCACAGATCAAATAATAGATCAGGCCCTCACTTTCAGGCTTCTGTGGTGGTGTTTGATTTTTTTGTTGTTTGGAATTTGTTTTGCTTTGTTTTGTTTTCCAGTTAGAATTCTTAGCCCAATGCTCTTGGCTAGATTTTTATTTCACAGTGAAGAAGACACTGTGTTGATGTGTATGTGCATGACCCTGCACACAAGCAAAGCAGCAGAAGTATTCAGGTTTTCTTTCTCCTCTTGGTAACATATTTCACTGCAGTGACAACATGTGTTTGCTCAATGTGAGCACCTCTCTTTGCCCTTGAATACAGCAGCACAGAGAAATGCAGTACTGATACTTCAAGGTTTTGTTAGAGAATTGCCACTGAATGGGCAGGCAGTGGCCCAGGGTGACTTGAATCCTGCCTCAAATTGTGCCAGGGGAGGTTTAGGTTGGAGACTAGGAAAAATTTCCTTGCTGCAAGAGTGGTCAGGGACTGGAACAGGCTGCCCAGGGAGGTGGTAGAGTCAGCATCCCTGGAGGTGTTTAAAAAAACATGTGGACATAGTACTTTGAGATATGGTTTAATGGCCATGGTGTTGTTGGTTTGATGGTTGGACTTGATGGTCTCAGACACAGTTGCCAACCAAAGCGATTTTCTGATTGTACTGACTCAGGACCCACAGTGGCTCACTATGGGACCCTGGGTCACAGCCATGCCAAGGCAGACACTTTGTGTAAGAGCTGGCTTACAAAAAGTTCAATGTTCTTACTTTAGATGAACTATTTTTTTTCAAACAGACAATCAGTTATTCAGCACTCAAAGATTTAGCCCAGAGAGGCTTTTACATGAAAAAGCACCTGCACCTTTTTGGCTTCTAAGCAAAAATCCAGTGTTGATTGGCAGCAGTAACTGCTCTGTGAAGCATGTGCTGCACCTTTCAAACTAAGTGATATATGCACACAATCTGTTTTTCCAGCTAGGACTCTTACTTACCAATATTCAGGCTACATGGCATTGTGCTTTACTTTTCCACTGCCCTGCACCATACTATTTTTCAGAAGGGCTTAATTCCATACCAACATTCTTACTCTTAAGATCACATGCTTCCTCTTTCACAATGCCCAAAAGGCAGAGTGCAATAGGTTGAAAAGTTAAAACAGGAAAACTTATTTTCCTACAAGTCTGTGCTGTAAAGGTTGTTATAGTAAGCAAGATTTGGACCATTAAAGAGAAAAAAAGTGCTTTCCATTTTCCTAAGCAATTAAAGGAGAGGTATTTAACATGCATCACATTCTCATGAGGAGGATTTATGCTCCACACTAATGAAACAAAGAGATTCTTCAAGTGTTTTTTCATACAGAACATGAGAAGCAAGCAGTCCTTCTGTAAATCTCCTGAATGATTTTGAAGGGTGCTTCAGACAGATGAGTAAAAATCCCATTGTTTCAGCGGGGATAATCTGGGACTCCACCAAGAAGGCCAAGATTAAAATGAAGCTTTGCTTGTGTTCTGTATGGAAAAAAGAAGTCACACTTACTGAATAAACTCAAGTACCTTTGTGGGGGAAGAAATGCAACTTACCGTACTGAACGACATGCCTACTTTGATAGCATTAAGCAGAAGGGAACAAAACCCCACTAAACAGAAGGGAAAAAAACAAGAGCTTAGGAAAATAAGGTAGAAAGCACCCACCTTCCACATAGTTGTCTTCTGTAAGCACATAACAGGGAAGGAGAGAAAAGGAAAACATTCATTAAGCAGCATGCAGACTGGAACTTGCCATTGCATGTCGTCATCATGCAAGGCATCAAACACCACATGCAAGTGCTCCATTGCTACAATCCAGAGGGGAAAACAAAAGCACTAGGGCAGTAGTGTTTCCTCTAGTTAACAAAAGGCAGGTGACACCAGGTAATGCAATACTCTTTCCAAAGTGCAAAAGGTGTCCAAGATCTCCTGCGGCTCTTAGTGGGTCCAATTATCACCAGTCATTAATTGGAGGATCACTTCCTAGCCTTTTAGAACTATATATATTTTAAAGCCATCAGCCATTGGTGATAGGGATTCTAAGTTCATTTGCTTCTACTTGCACATCCTGAATTTTCCTTGAATGACTTGCATGAAGTGGATGATTTTGAGCAGATGGAAGATAACAAGTTTCACTGTGTGCTGGGAAGAAGCTACCTCAGGCAGCATGACTGATCCTGCACATTTGTTCTGGTCATTGGGACAGAGCTCCAAATCCAGAGCAGAAAAAACAGACACTCAAACTGGGTGGGATAACTCAGAGTTGCAGGATCAGGTCCTATAGCATTTGTGGGAAACTTGGCTCTTTTTGAAAGCCTATTGCTTCTCTGCCTGGTACAGCTAGCAAAGGCCACAGCAACCTCAGCCATGGGTTCTGCCCCCAGAGGTGACACAGGGCAGTTCGTCGCTATCAGCAAGCAAAAACTTGGCCTTTCATCCCCAACCCAATATCAGTATGGGGGACATAGGACAGAAGGTTTCCCTGAGAAGTACAAAGCGAGAAGAGACAAGGAACTGAGCCTTGGCTGACTGAAGTGGGTAGAACTCCAAGTTAAGAACAGGCTCAGTACTCATGCTAGTCCTTGCAGCCCTCATCTTCTCCAGTAAGTAGGTGGTTTTGAGGGAATATATCTCTTACCTATTATGATTTTAACTGAGGAGCAGACAGGAGAGATTACAAAAGTATCTCAGGAGAGAGTGAAAACAGGGAAAGATAAAATCAGGAAGGCAAACCAACACAGAACTCAAGGAAATGGACTTTGAGGAACCAACAAAGAAATGCACAAGAGTGACAACACAGCAGCCTGGCTGCTTGGGCACATCTCCTGCAGCTTGTGCCACCTCCACCAACACCTCCTGTGGAAACCAGCACTTGGAAGCAATGACATAGTAAGGCCCAGTTCTGTCACTGCAATGGATTCATCATGGAAAGATCATTTCTCATGGAGTCTTCCTACAGGAAAACATTTTTTGGTGCCACTGCTGAGAAATGCAATCAAAACTGATTTGGATAGAGTAAACCAGGAGCAAATAGAACGAGTTACACAGAACTGGGCTGAGTGATATCTCTTAAGCATAACAGTTGCCTGAGAGAATGAGTCACTTTTTGTAATGAAAAATCTGATCAGAACTAAAGAGCAGGGCAATAAATGGAAATCTTTACCACTTTAAAAACAACTGCTATAAATGATCAATGCTAAGAGGTTGTGTCTTTCAGTTTTTTGGTTTAACACTCTCAGGTCAGAGCAGACAAAGTCATTTAGCTTAAGATATGATAAATCCCATTTTCCATGCACACACACTAAATTTAGACTTCTTGAATCTCACTGCCTGAAGTTTTAGTTTGGCACACACCGGTTCATGTGTTTAGGAAAGTAAGAGGCTGAAAAGAAATGAAAAAATAAAACAGCATGAAAGGAAAAAAGTAGTATGTCTTGAGTAAATACCTAAAGATCAACGAAGCAGCTAAAGTTTCACTGAGAACATGAGAAATCCCCAATTTCAGAAGGTAAAGATACTCCATTCTATACAGACTGGAAACTGTAGGGACAGTTGGGACATTAGAAGCAGTTAGTTAGAGCTGAGCTCTGCTTGACGAGTTCTCTTTCTTTCTGCTTGATGAGTTATCTTCCTTTCACTACCCACAATAATTTTGTTTCTTTAGGTACTAGGAAGAACTTCTTTACAGCAAGAGTGGGGAGACACTGGAATAGGTTGCCTTAAGACATTGCAGATGTTCCCCTCCATGATGGTGGTCAAGGCCAGGTTCAATGCAACCTCTGAACAACCTGGTCTAGTGGAAGGTGTCCCTGCCCATGTCAGGGCAGCTGGAACTAGATGATCTTTAAGGTCCCTTCAAACCTAAACCATTCTAGAATGGATTGATTAGACTGGATAACAGCAAAAAACTCTTTGCTGCAAGAGTGGTCAGGCATTGGAGCAGGCTGCCCAGGGAGGTGCTGGACTTAACCTCCCTGGAGGTGTTCAAGAAATGTGAGGATGTGGTACTTCAGAATACAGTTAAGCAGTGACAGTAGTTGGGTTATGGTTGGATTTGATGGTCTTAGAGGTCTTTTCCAACCTTACTGATTTTCTAGTTACATGACTCTTCAGATACTAAAACCTCCCAAACTTAATGAAAATTACATTTGTTCTTTCAGGAGCAAAGTAACTTCAGGTTCCTTCACAGATTCACAGATTCACAGATTGACAGATTGCATTGGGTTGGAAGACAGCCCCAAAGCTCATCTTGTCCAATCCACCTGCACTCAGCAGGGACACCTCCAACTACATCAGGCTGCCCAGGGCCACATCCAGTCTGATCTTGAATGCTTCCAGGGATAGAGCTTCTACCACATCCCTGGGCAGCCTGTTCCAGTATTCCACCACTCTCATTGTGGAGAACTTCCTCCTGATGTCCAACCTAGATCTCTCCTTGCTCTAGTTTCTGCCCCTCATCCTGTCACCAGAGGCCGTTCTGAACAGTCCTTCCCCAGCCTTCCTGCAGGTCTCCTCCATTTATTCCTGGCTCTAGTTTCTAACCACTGCTCCTCATCCTGTCACCACAGGCCATTCTGAACAGTCCTTCCCCAGCCTTCCTGCAGTCTCCTCCATTTATTCCTGGCTAGGGCCCTGTTAGTATCCTGCACTAGAACTACTTCATCCTTTTTGGTGGACGTATTTAGCTGAACATGATCACTTCAAAAAGTGAAGTTGCTCATAGATGAGTTCTGTTGCTCAGGATGGTAAAGGGGGGAGTTCTGGAAATGCCACCTCATCTCCTTTTAGGGTTTAGCATATTTAGGTTTCTGTCATAGGCCCTGTTCTTAGCAGTGATTGCAAATTCCCTTAAATGTCTGACTCATTAAATTTTTAAGTGATAGTAAATGAAACTGTCAAAACATTTGGAATTCAATAAAATTTCAAGTGTTGAATTCCTGCTCTGTGAATCAAAGACTGTCTATAGCCAAACCCCTCTCTAGCAGTAAACAGCACTAAGTCATTCCTCCACGTGGTTCTAGTCATGGTAAATTAACCCTTCCTAAGCAGTTGTGCAATCTAGGAAAACAAAATCAGTTCAGCTTCTTTACGGTGCTGTAGAAGCTTTTTATATTAGATTAGCACTGAGCACTGTTATTAAGGTGGGGTTTGGGTTTTTTTTGCCATTGCTGACATTCCCATGTCACACACTTGGTTTGACTTCCCTAGTCCCTATTTTCTCAGAGACCTCAGCTCTCACTTGGCTTTTTCATTCATTTTCCTGACTCCAGCCACTCCTCAAAATAAAATAACAATCAGAAAGTTAACAACTCTTTGGAATTCCTAAACATTATCAACACCTTAAGGTTGCAGTTTGGAGGGAGCAAAGTTCCTCTCATTTCAATTGGGAGTGTTTACGTCATCCCACTGCACTAGTGCCAAACATACGTGTCTGAAGGAGAGCAGAGCCACATTACACATTACCCTCACTTACATCTACCCACCCTGGAGGAGCTCAATGTCTGTTGAGTAGTTTTTGTTGGCTTCAGAAGCTTTCAAGGCTCAAAGAGACATCTAGCTGCTG